>NW_011889391.1:76976-84099 GCF_000151845.1 Pteropus vampyrus
AGGACAAGGAAGCAATGGAAACACTGAGCTACCAGAAAGCAAAAGATAAAATGGCTATAAGAAGACCTCATATTTCAATAATCACCTTAAATGTAAATGGAATGAATTCACCATTAAACAGCCACAGAGTTGCAGAATGGATCAAAAGACAAAATCCAACCAAATGCTTCCTTCAGGAGACACATCTCAGCTCCAAAGACAAATATAGACTCAAAGTGAAAGGGTGGAAAATGATGTATCAAGCAAATGGCATTCAGAAGAAAGCAGAAGTAGCAGTATTAATATCAGATGAAATAAACTTCAAAATAAAAAAGATAAAGAAAACATACTGAGGGACACTTCATAATGATAAAGGGAATCATGCATCAAGAAGACATGACACTTCTTAATACCTGTGCTCCCAATCAAGGAGCCCAGAAATATGTAAAGCAATTACTAACAGAACTAAAGGGAGAAACAGACCAAAACACTATTATAGTAGGGGGCCTATATACCCCACTGTCAGATATGGACAAATCATCCAAACAGAAGATCAATAAGGAAATAACAACCTTAAATGACACTTTAGTCTAACTGGACATAATTGACATTTACAGAGCCTTCCATCCCAAAATGGCTGCTTATATATTGTTTTCTAGAGCACATGAAACATTCTCAAGGATCGACCAAATACTGGGGCACAGACACAGAGATAGCCTCAACAAATATAAGAGGGTTGAAATCATACCAACCATATTCTCTGATCATAATGCCTTGAAACTAGAGATCAACTGCAAAATGAAATCAGGAAGAACTACAAATACATAAAGATTAAACAACATGCTACTGAAGAATAACTGAGTCACAGAAGAAATAAAAAGAGAGATCAAGAGATACACAGAAACAAATGAAAACAACAGTACAACATATCAAAATTTTTCGGACATGGCAAAAGCGGTCATAAGAGGTAAGTTCATATCACTACAGGCTTATCTCCAAAAACAAGAATGAGCCTAAATAAACAATCTAACACTTCATCTTAAAAAACAACACAAACAAACAAACAAAAAAACAAACAAAACTAAAAAAGGAAGAACAAATGAAGCCTATAGTCAGCGGAAGGAAAGAAATCATCAAAATTAGAGCAGAAATAAACGAAATTGAAAACAAAAACAATAGAAGAGATTAATGCAACAAAGAGCTGGTTCTTTCAGAAGGTTAATAAGATTGACAAACCCCTGGCTAGACTCACTAAAGAAGAGAAAGGACAAAAATAAACAAAATTAGCAATGAAAGAGGGGAAATTATGATTGACATTGCAGAAATACAAAGGATCATAACAAGAATACTATGAAAAAGTATATCACACCAAATTTAATTACCTAGAAGAATTGGACCAGTACTTAGAAAAATGCAACTTTGTTATAGTGAAAAAAGAACTGTAAAAAGAACTATAGTGAAAAAAGAAAATCAAAATAGACCGATCAGCAGTATGGAAATTGAAACAATCATCAAAAACCTACCAAAAAGTAAAAGGCCAGGACCACATGGCTTTACCAGTGAATTCTACCAATCATTCAAACAAGATTTAGTACATATTCTCCTCAAACTCTTCCAAAAATTTAGAGGAGGCAATACTTCCCAACTCATTTTATGAGACCAATATTACTCTGATACCAAAACATGGTAAAGAAAGCACACAAAAGAAAACTGCAGAACAATATCTCTCATGAACACAGATGCAAAAATAAGATAAATAAGATACTAGCAAACCTAAATAAGATACTAGCAAACCAAATACAGCAACATATTAAAAGATTATACACCACAATCAAGCGGGCTTTACCCCATGGGCACAGGACTGGCAAATCAATTAATGTATTACACCACATACACCAATTAAGAAATAAGAATCATATGATCATATTAATAGATACAGAAACAGCCTTTGACAATATACAGCATCCATTTATGATTAAAACACTTAACAAAATCAGTACAGAAGGAAAGTACTTTGACCTAATAAAGGCCATATATGACAAACCCTCAGCCAACATTATACTTAATAGTGAAAAACTAAAAACCTTCCCTCCAAGATCAGGAACAAGGCAAGGCTTTACACTATTGCCACTCTTATTTAATATAATATTGGAGGTCCCAGCAAGTGCAATCAGGCAAGAGAATGATATAAAAGGCATTCAAATAGAAAACAAAGAAGTCAAACTGTCACTATTTGCGGATAGCATGATTCTCTATATAGGAAACCCTAAAGTCTCCACAAGAGCACTATTAGAAACAATAAGCAAATACAATAAAGTGTCTGGATACAAAATTAACGTTCAAAAATCCATAGCCTTCCTATACTCTAATTATGAAGTGTCAGAAAAAGAAGTGGAAAAAATCATTCATTTTGCAATTGCACCAAAAAGAATCAAATATGTAGGAATAATGTAACGAAACATGTGAAGGACCTATATGATGAAAAATACAAGACTCTATTTAAAAAATCGAAGAAGATACACATTAATGGAAAAATATTCTGTGTTCTTGGATTGGAAAAATCAACAAAGTTAAAATAACCATATTACCTAAAGCATTAAACAGATTTAATGCAATCCTCATCAAAATCCCATTGGCATTTTTTAAAGAAATAGAACAAAAAAACCATCAGATTTGTATGGAAGCACAAAAGACCACAAATTGCCAAAGCCATCCTGAGAAAAAAAGAACGAGGCTGGAGGCCTTATGCCTAACTTCAATATATACTACACTATATATACTTCACTCTGCCTGACTTCAATATATACTACAAAGCAACAGTAATCAAAACGGCATGGCCAAAATTCAGACACACGGACCAGTAGAACAGAATCAAGAGTCCAGAAGTAATCGCATTTTTATGTGGGCAAATGATTTTTGACAAAAAAATGCCAAAACATACAGTGGAGAATGGAAATCCTCTTCAATAAATGGTGCTGGGAAAACTGGAAAGCCACCTGCAAAAGAATGAAATTAGACTGTTGTCTATCACACACACCAAAATTCACTTAAAATGGATTAAGGACCTGAATATAAGAACTGAAACAATAAAATACATAAAGGAAAACATAGAAACAAAACTCAAGAACCTTGGAATTAAAGAGGATTTCATGAATTTGACCTCAACAACAAAGGAAGTAAAAGCTGAAATAAATGAATGGGACTACAACAAACTAAAAAGCTTCTGCTCAGTAAAAGAAACCGTCAACAAGGTAAGGAGACAACCATCCAAATGGGAAAATATGTTTGCAAGCAATGCCTCAGATAAGGGCCGAATATCTAAAATATACAAAGAACTCATACAACTAAATTACAACAACAAATAAATACACAAATGATCCAATCAAAAAATGGGCAGAGGACTTGAACAGGCACTTTTCCATGGAGGATATACAAATGGCCAACAACTATTTGAAAAAAATGCTCAACTCATATCCAAAAAGATATTTGCACACCAATGTTCATAGCAACACTATTCACAGTGTGCAGGACATGGAAGCAACTGAAGTGTCCTACGATAGATGATTGGCTGAAGAAGATGTGGTACATATATACAATGGAAAATTACTTAGTTATAAGAAGAATTGAAATACTGCCATTTGCTACAACATGGATGGACCTCGAGAGAAACATGCTAAGTGAAATAAATCAGACAGAAAAAGTTGAAAATCACATGATATCACTTATATGTGGGATATAAACCTAAAAGCAACAAATGAACAGGACAAACAAACAGAGACTCATGGACATGAACTATAGACTAGTGGTTACCAGAGGATAAGGGGTGGGAGAGAGGAGGTAGGTAGATGTGGTAAAGAGGGTCAAATATAGGGAGGGTAGGGAGAGGGTGAAGTGTGAAAAAGGCATCAAATATATGGTAGCTAAAGGAAAGTGGACTTTGGGTGGTAAACACACAATAGAATATATAGATGTAAAATTATAATATACAACTGAAAATTATATAATTGTATTAACCAATGTTACCCCAATAAACTTAAAAAAATAAATTCGTTTTAAGTACTATAAATTATTTACATGGCAATTTTCTCAGTGCCATATGACATCCTTGTTTTTTAGACTGTACATCATGGGATTAAACAAGGGAGTCACAATAGTGTAGAAAAGAGACAGCACTTGGTCAGTTCCTGCTGAGCCTTGGGTCTTGAGTCTTAGATATGTGATAATGGCTGACCCAAAGAACGGTGCTACGACTATAAGAGGAGATGAACAGGTGAAAAAGGCTTCGGCCTGTCTTGTGGGTGACTGGATTCTAAGGATCATAGAGATGATTTTACCATAAGAGACAAGTATCAACAGAAATGGATCTGTGACAAACACATCAACTACGTAGACCATATCATTTCATTCACAAAGGTGCCCTCACAGGCTAGTTTGAGGATTGGGAGGATGTCACAGAAGAAATGGTTGAAGAGATTGAACCACAAAAATCAATACATAATAGTAGTTTTTATTTTAATGGAATTGAAGGGTTCTAGGAATATGTGTTTTTATTGTTTGTTAATGAACAGAGAAGTGAGTCATTTTTCTCCACATATTAACAAACATATTTCTACAATAGAAACATTTATATATGTCACAGTTCTCAAGGGAATGCTCAGCATACAATTTTCCAGTGTACTTTTGTTGGTAACTCAGCTCTTCCATGTAACCTTTTGAAAGTACAGCATGTACCTTTTCTTAGCTACAGTGCTGCTATAATTGTTCCTCATTCTGCATGAATTGTGCTTTGAAATTTCATTCTTGTTTAATTGAGCTAAAAAGATGAAGGAACATTATCATGAAGCATTTTATTTCAAGATCTTTCATTTGCCACTTCCTATCTTGCAGCAGATATTTGATACCATTTATTTTATATCAATTAGTTGGCTAATTATTAACATCATTTTGGAGGAACTTGCATAGATGATATGATTTCAGCAACTCTGCTTAGTCCTTATAGCCTTAAGTATCTCATTACCTGTAATTAGTTGTTCTCATTAAAAAAATGCTCATTTTAATATCCAAGATGACACAGATAGGAAACCAATTTGAAAAGCATAAATTATTATATAATGTAATTATCACACATTTGCCTCAAAGATGAAATACTGAAGTGTTGGCTTCAAGATTTTAGTTCTCTTTTCACAATATAAAGAACTGTGAAAAATAATATAGATGGAACAATTTCAAAATGAAGTCAGAGCCACCATCCCCGAGGAATTGCCTTGAACGCTTTCTCCTGAAACCTTTGGAATGTGTGAATGGGGTAAAATAACCTTTTAATTGTGGCAAAGCAATACTGTATAACAAATAATGGTTTTCAGAGCTAACGGGAAAGTAGACATCTGACTCAGGACTGAAAATTAAACATTCCTTAGAATGAGCACCACCATACATGGCTAAAGAATAACTTAGGTTATTTGCACCTATAGAAATTCCTTTCATCTGTTCATGCAATTATTTCCGTTCATTTTCTCATGGATACCTATGCCTTTGCCTTATAATCAGGATACTATTTTAGGTTTCTGCCTGAATCAGTGTTTCCCAAACACTGATTTGATGTCAAATAAATGCTATTATGTCTCAGTTTGGCTTTTTATTTTTAAGGTTAACAGAACCATCCCATGAGGGGAAAAATAAAAAAATGAATAAGGAATGGGAAGTCCCACATTTGCATATTATTATTTTAATTCTACCCTTTTTAATAAAAAAAAAAAAAACGCTCCTAGAAAATGATGTGTTTTAGGAAATAAATCATAGATTTAATCTTCCTCGACGTAGCATACACATGTTATCCTCAGTGAGTCATAGAAGCATATATACAGATAAACCAGCATTTTGCTTATTCAAAAAGATTTGGTCCAAATAATTTTCAGTTATTTTCCTATGAATTATTAATACAAACATGCTGTACTTATGTAGGGTCCTATGATCTTCAAAGTGTTTTAGTATGATTTTATTTTCAATTTCCTCTATTACAATGAAAGAAATCCGAAATTTCAGGTTTGTTTTCCGTGCAGATTTTGAGCTTAAAAACTTCTTCTTTCCTTGTTGAGTATCTTTTGAATCTTGATTCTCAGGGTTCTATAATATTCTCAAATAAATAAAAAAAGTCAATAAAAAATCATATTGACACAAATAATTCATATTTTCTTTTCTACATTGAGTTATAGTTGCTTTTATACCTGCTCAGTAGAACAGTTTATGTGCATGTGTTCTTGAATTTATATGTAAGGAACTTTTGTTTTAATGAGAAATGGATATATTTTTCTCATAATAGAAACTCATATCTCTTGGCTAAACTAAGACCAGTGGGTGTTACAGCAGGCTCTGTAAGGTCTAACAGTACTCTGGAGACCCCAGTCAGTTTCTTTACTGATGGTCTTCAATTGTCCTAACGGGTTTGACAATTCTGGCTTGATTAGATGACCAGGAGGAATCGTGACCCCACCCTAACTCCTTGCCTCTCTCAACTCTCCAGTAGCATAGATTCCATACATAGTTCTGACTTCAAGGACGTGTGCAGTCTTGCATGGAGGGGGAATAAAGGCGCTGGGAGGTTCCTGCTACTGAGTGTGTCTCAGGCCTCCAATGCTGCCTGTGTTAGAGGTAAGGACATGTGTAGAGAGGCTCCATGGCTTCACGTGATTCCTGAAGTTCCCTCTTCTTGTGTGCTTGCTAGATCTGATAATAACATTTATGGATAGGAAATATTTGTTTAATGAGTTCTCAGTGAAAATATTGTTGGGTTGACGATGAGATTGCAGAAAAATTTAACATCAATTTTATTATCAAGTTGATGAGATTGAAATGATCTTAATTTATTTCATATAAGCTTTATTTAGTAAGTGGTCTAATTTTCTCCATTTTTAAGATTTTAAGAATTTAATATTTTTATTCTTTTACATTGTTATTTTTGAATTTGTTAAAATTATTTTTGTCAGCAAGTACATGTAAAAATTTTTATACATTTTTTGGTACTGAAAAAGAGAGATATGCCCAATGCATATGTATAAATCTACTATGAACATCATCTCTGATAATTATGCATATTCAATTTTTTCTTAACACAAGTAAACAAAGAAATGTTTCCCTTCTGGGTTAA
>NW_011889391.1:85729-88432 GCF_000151845.1 Pteropus vampyrus
TCCAATTTTCCCAACACAGTATATCGGTCTTTACCCCAGTGTATATTGTTGCCTACTTTGTCATATACTAAATAAGTGTATAGGCGTGGATTTTTTTCTGGGCTCTCTATTCTGTTCTATTGATCAATGTATCCATTTTTATGTCAGTACCATGCTGTTTTGATTAATGTAGCCTTGTAGTATAGTTTGATATCAGGTAGTGTGATACTTCCAACTTTGTTCTTCTTTTTCAAGTTTGCCGTGGTTGTTTGGGGTCTTTTATGATTCCATATAAATTTTAGAATTATTTGTTCTGGCTCTCTGAAAAATGCCATTGGTAATTTGATAGGGATTGCATTGAATCTATACATTGCTTTGCGTAAATGGCCATTTTAACAATGTTGATTCTTCCTACCCGTGAACCCAATATATGCTTCCATTTATTTGTATCTTCTTCAATTTCTTTTTTCAATGACATAATTTGCTGAGAATAGGTCTTTTACCTCCTTGGTTTATTGATTCCCAGGTATTTTATTGTTTACAATGAAATCGTAAATGGGATTGTTTCCTGAAAGTTCATCATTGGTGTATAAAAATGCCACTGACTTCTGAATATTAATTTTATATCCTGTGACTTTACTGAATTCATTGGTCAGTTCTAACAGATTTTTTGGGGAATCTTTAGGGTTCCCTATATGCAGTATCATGTCATCTGCAAATAATGACAGTTTACTTCTTCCTTTCCAATTCAAACACCTTTATCGCTCTTTCTTGTCTGACTGCTGTGCCTAGGACTTTCAATACAATATTGAACAGGAATAATGAAAGTGGGCATCCTATCCTCTTCCTGATGTTAAGGAAAATGATTTTAGCCTTTCCCCATTGAATATGATGTTAGCTGTAGCTTTGTCATATATGGCCTTCATTACATTGAGGTATGTTCCCTCTATTCCCACTTTACTGAGAGATTTTATCATAAATGGATGCTGGATTTTGTCGAACACTTTTTTGCATCTATTGATATGTTCATATGATTTTTATCTTTCAATTTGTTAGTGTGGTATATCACATGAAGTGATTTGTGGACAATGTACCAACCTTGCATGCCAAGATTAAATCCAATTTGATTATGGTTTATGATATTTTTAATATATTGTTGAATTCAGTTTGCTAATATTTTGTTGAGGATTTTTGCATCAATGCTCATAAGAGATACCAGTCTATCGTTTTCTTTTTTTATGTCTTTGTCTAGTTTTGGAATCAAGATAATGGTGGCCTCATAAAAGGAGGTAGGGAGCTTTCCTTCTTGAACGTTTTGGAATTGTTTGAGAAAATTAGGTGTTAATTCTTCTTTGAATGTTTGGTAAAATTTGTCTATGAAGCCATCAGGACTTTTGTTTTTTAGGAGGTTTTTGATTATTGATTCGATTTCACAAGTGGTCATCAGTTACTTCAAATTTTCTGTTTCTTCTTGACTTAGTCTTTGGAGATTGTATGTTTCTAGGAATGTGTTCATTTCTTCCAGATTATCCAATAATTGCTAGTAGTATTTTCTTATGATCCTTTGTATTTCTGTGGAGTCCGTAGTTATTTCTCCTTTTTCAATTCTGATTTTTCTTATTTGAGTCCTCTCTCTTTTTTCCTTGATGAGTCTGGTTAAGTGTTTATCAATTTTGTTTATCCTTTAAAAAAGAAAAAACAGCTCTTGGTTTTATTAATCTTTTGTATTGTTTTTCTAGACTCTAATTCATTTGTTTCCTCTCTGATCTTTATTATTCCCTTCCTTCTACTCACTTTGAGCTTTGTTTGCTATTTTTTTTTTCTAGTTCTTTACAGTATAAGTTTAGATTGTTTATTTGAGCTTTTCTTGTTCCTGTATTCTAGCACTTTCCCTCTTAGGACTGCTTTCTGTGTCTCATAGATTTTGAGTCATTGTGTTTTCATTTTCATTTGTCTCTAGGTATCTTTTGATTTCTTCCTTGATCTCATTGTTAGCCTATTCATTGTTTAGTAGTATGTTATTTAGCGTCGATGTGTTTGTGTATTTTCCATTTTTCACTTTGTAGTTGATTTCTAGTTTCATACCATTATAATTAGAGCAGACAGTTGATATGATTTCAATCTTTTTAAATGTATTGAGACTTGCTTTGTTTCATAACATGTGGTCTATCCTGGAAAATGTTCCATGTGCACATGAGAAGAATGTATATTTTGCTACTTTGGGGTGAAATGCACTGAAAATATCTTATAAATCTATCTGTTCTAGTGTGACGTTTAGGCCTATCGTGCCTTTTATTTTTAGAGGAGTGATACTAGAAAAAATGAAAATTGTGTATTGTTATTTAGAGTTTATTGTACAGAATTAATATTTAATTATTTACTTGCATAAAGTGAGATTTAATACAGGATTTATGATACAGGCTTTTGCTATTGCATTTGACTGGGTTCACCAATTTTTTTTTCTGAATCTATTGATTAATTTAGCCTTTTAATTTAAAGATTTTCCCTTTTGGCTTTTGTTTAATTTTCATTCAAAATGAATTTTAAGTCTTTCTTTATGTTCTGATGAGAATCAATTTTCTTAAACCAATCTTTTGTTATCGAAGGCATAAATATATGCAAGATTATCATGCTACTTTATGTACATACTCCCTCATTGATGCTAAATATGGAAAGTATTAATCTCATCATACTGTAAAATGTGTAAAAATATAAAGAGTCATA
>NW_011889391.1:88853-90725 GCF_000151845.1 Pteropus vampyrus
TTTTCAAAATACTTCTCCGTACTAGGTGGATATTGAATGCTGAAATAATCCCAGATTTCATAGGATAAGTGTGTTTTAACCATTTTATTAATTATGAATTGTTAAAGACAATGGGATCCAAATGGAGTTGCTTATGCTAATCCCCAGGTAATCAAACTGAAATTTAACTTAGTTACAATTTTAGATCCTCCATAAATGGAATCTTAGACCAATCACTCAAGGATCACCTGATCAGCGTCAATTAGGTTATCTGCATGGTAGACCTCTTCCATTCCCTATGAGGAAAGGAACTAAAAGACTTGCTCAAGATTTTTGTAAACAGATTAAACATCAGAAATCTGAACTTGTGAACTATTTTTATAACATTGTGACTCCTGCGTTACTGAATTTCAAAAACAAAAACTACCATGGCTACTATCTCTATAGTAATCATAATCTTTATCATCACTTTTATCATTATCATGATGGTTTTCATCATAGGCCATGTCTAAAAGTCTTATAAGTTAAAACATTAAAGGAAAAAATATATACACATATATGCTTTCATGAATAAAATATATGTTATTAACAGTAGAATATCATGTTAGATAATAGAGAATGGAAGGTGTTGATGAAGTAAAATATTACTACCTATAGAGCAGAAGCTAACATTGTGTTATACACACATGTACAAATATACCTAAAACTACAAAGAGTGTAATTGTCAAAGGAACTGCTAACAGGAGTTGGCAGAGACTGATGCACTAACTAATTTGCTGATGTGAGTTTTGACTTGAGAATCTGGAGTTGGGAGGATGGACATTATTGGCTCTGTTCACAGATGCTCTATTTCCTTGATAATAACAGTTTAAAAGTTTAATAATTTCAAAACTTTAGAAAGGGTGAAAGTCATTGAAGGTTAGACACAACAATAGAAATGCAAATGTATGGATTTTGTGTACTATTGAAAATAACTTTTACACTTTTCTTCAATACTATAACATACAGATTTAAAAAATATTAATGGCATAGGAGTAGCAGTATGAAATACAGTCATGAAAGAGCTAAATATATTGCTTAGAGCAAATTACTTTGGGGAAATATTGCTAAGTAGAACATAGAAACATGTGCTATCAAACTGGGACAGGTGGGAGGGAGGGTTCTGTTGTATTTTGTGTGCGTGTGTGTAAAGTTATTAGGGAAAGAAATAAATTCATGTAAGCTTTTCTTTAGTATCATGATTGGAGTAATTCCACATGGATGCAAAGTAAGTTAAATAAATATGCTCCCAATTTTATTGATGCTTAAAATTTGCAGATTTTTCCAGGAGTCTGAAGTAGATCATACCATAATTCATTTATCTATTCACTCGTTTAATTATTCATTCATATATTCAATATTCAATTGCTATTGGCCAGGATATGCCATAGAATGAAAGAACACTAATAAATGAAAATGTAAAGATTTAGAAAATTATCTGGTATACTTTTCATGTAGTTAAACATAAAAATTTTAACAGAACGAATTCTGTTTTTAGTTTATATATGGGATACGTGAAGCGCATTACTATTTTATCAAGAGGCAAAATTTTTCTGTAGGCATAAAGCATTTAAGGTAGATTAATTTGCTTAGCGTATATCCAAACACAGTACATGGCAGGTTAGCATTTAAAAGTATCTAAATGTACATCATAAGCTGAAAGCATTTAACTCCTTCTCGGTTTATAGAGATTTGAAATGTTCCTCTGGTAACCGTGTGGCAAGCAGTGAGAACATTTACAAATAGACTCATCACATTATTTTTTTAAGTAATAATTTTCTCAGTGCTGCGATGACATCCTTGTTCCTGAGGCTGTATATCATGGGGTTAAACATGGGTGTCACTATGGTATAG
>NW_011889391.1:91920-93166 GCF_000151845.1 Pteropus vampyrus
ATAAGTTTATAGAGATTTGAAATGTTCCTCTGATAACTGTGTGGCAAGCAGTGAGAACATTTACAAATAGACTCATCACATTGTTTTTTTAAGTAATAATTTTCTCAGTGCTGCGATGACATCCTTGTTCCTGAGGCTGTATATCATGGGGTTAAACATGGGTGTCACTATGGTATAGAAAAGTGAGAGTAGTTTGTCCATTCCTGCAGAATGATTGGATTTTGGCCTTAAGTAGGTAATGGTAGCAGTTCCAAAGAATAAAATCACCACTAGCAGGTGCGAAGAACATGTGGAGAAGGCTTTGGCTCGTCCTCGGGCTGTTGACAGCCTCAAGATGGTGGAGACGATTTTGCTGTAAGAGGCAAGTATCATTATTAAAGGGATCGTAGCCAATAGCACAGCTACTACATAGACTGATAACTCATGTATGAAAGTGTTCCCACAGGCTAGCTTGAAAATGGGGGGTATGTCACAAAAGAAGTGGTTAATTTGGTTGGATTTGCAGAAATGCAGAGAGAAAATTTGGCATGTTTGTGCTATCTGTATCGGGATTCCGCTAATCCAGGCACCAACGGCCAATTGAATACACATCTTTTGGTTCATGACTAGAAGATAGTGCAGGGGGTTACAAATGGCCACGTAGCGGTCATATGCCATCACTGTCAGGAGCAAACTTTCAGTGGTTCCCAGTATAAGGAAAAAGCACATTTGGGTGGCACAGTCTAGCACAGAAATTCTTCTATCCTGAGTCCAAAGGTCCATCAGAATCCTAGGGAGAGTGACAGACACGTAACAGATTTCCAGTGAGGAAAAGTTTGCCAGGAAAAAATACATGGGCTTTTGCAGTGCAGGGTCAAGCTTGGTTAGTACTATTATGAGGCTATTTCCAATTAAGATAATCATGTAAATGATGAGGAACACCCCAAAGAGTAACTTTTGAAGCTGTGGAAGCTCATAAAATCCCAGGAGTACAAATTGCATCACCGTGGAAACGTTATCCTCTGCTTTCATGTCTTTATCTTTTATCTGTGGGAATGATTTAATCAGAAGGACAGGTTATTTCTCTTTCTTTGGCTTTTGTTTTCTTATTTATAAAATGAGAATGTCATGTCTTCTGATTTTTCCAATTGCCTATAAAAATGAAACCAGTACCTGTCATGAGCTCTAAAATGTGTACTATATATTTGCAAATTTGCAAACATTTATGTACAGAGATCACAAGTCTGTTGATATCAGTTGTTAATAT
>NW_011889391.1:93216-110054 GCF_000151845.1 Pteropus vampyrus
GAACACCCCAAAGAGTAACTTTTGAAGCTGTGGAAGCTCATAAAATCCCAGGAGTACAAATTGCATCACCGTGGAAACGTTATCCTCTGCTTTCATGTCTTCATCTTTTATCTGTGGGAATGATTTAATCAGAAGGACAGGTTACTTCTCTTTCTTTGGCTTTTGTTTTCTTATTTATAAAATGAGAATGTCATGTCTTCTGATTTTTCCAATTGCCTATAAAAATGAAACCAGTACCTGTCATGAGCTCTAAAATGTGTACTATATATTTGCAAATTTGCAAACATTTATGTACAGAGATCACAAGTCTGTTGATATCAGTTGTTAATATACTATTCTAATAATGAATAAAACTAAGATAAGATAGTGACAAGATGCTTGCTATTAAAGGCACCAACTGAAATAAAAAGAATAAATGGGGATTGAAGTCATCAATGTTGTCTTACAGTTAATAATCTTGTTTATATATAGTACGGACATCACATGCTGTTTGAATAAAGCCTTGGAGTTTATAAAAGTCAAAAAATCTATATATAAAAAAGTATGCCATAGAGTATTTTTCATGATTACTTAATATATCTGTGAGAAAAAAATCTCTTTTTTCCTTTTTATTTCTGCCATGTGTTATTATGTTTTTGATTCTGTTGATGAGATAGTATGATTGTAGTTTTGCCATTGATCTGAACACCCCAAAATGCAAAATTTGAATTCATGTTCCCTTGTAACAATGTAACATTTCTTCAGCTGACCAGTTTTTCTTCTCACCTTTGACATCTGTTTTCTAGAATATTATAAATTTAATATTAATTTCATTAAAGGAACAATATTTTGGAAGCCATCTAAAAGAGTTTTTAGGAATGAATGTAGTTAATTTTTAAAACTGATGGCCTTCCTGTGGTATTTCTAAAGTCTTGTGTGCTTTGACAGTCTGCATATTTAAGCTATTTCATAACACAGAAATTGATAAGCCAACCATTAAATATTATGGGATGTTATTTAATCTTTATTACTATGTATATCAATGTAAGATATATCAATCAGTGGTCATGATTTTTATGCATGCTTTGCAGCATGAAGAAAAGAAACTCTAAGTCTTTCTCTCCAGGAAAGTTCAAGAGGTAGGAAGGAGGCAGGCATATCTAGAATTAATCTTCAGACAATCAATTCTGACTAAAATGTGTGCCCCTTACATACTTATTGTAGGAAAGAGACATCAGCCCCAACTCATCTTTCGGGTTTTCCTAAATCACCCACATTTTGACTCATTGCTACCGTTCTGTTGAGCTCATTGAATCCATTCAGCATTTTTTTTTGCATTTGCACTCATGCACATGAGTGTGTTGGATGTGATTGTCTATCATGTTATGTACTTTTCTTATGCCATAACTAGATTATCAACTTTCTGATATTCTGCACATCTTGCTGTGCAATGCATCGCATTTTTGTTCCACAAAACACTTTGATTTTTTTTCTCGTTAACCATTTATTACAAGTCATAACGTTATAGAAATATAGGTGAACTTAGGTGAAAAATTTACCAATATAACAAATGACTTGCAAGTGAGTCAAATTGGTCACTTCTTTGTAAGCATGGGCTCCTTATCAGATGACGAAACTCCACGGCCCTCTCCCCTGGTGTAGATCAAGCATACACCTTTTTCTCTGTCTCATTCTCTGTCTCTGTCTCTTTCTGTTTCTCTCTCTCTCTCTCTTTGAATTTCAAAATTATACTCTCTTCATTAACTTTTGCTCAGTAACATATTACTTCATTGTTTTTAGTATGTGCTAGAGAATTTTCATTTTATGCATTAATTAATTTGAAAACCAATACAGATCAATTCTCTGCAACGTGGAGACACATTTAGAACTATATTCTAAGGTGTTAAGTGCAAACAGTAGTTAAGATTTCAGCTAGAGAAGTGTAAACACAAGTTGATGAGATGCAGCATTCATGAAAAACTTGGGCATTCTGAGGCCTTTCTATGCCTGGGAAAAGGAAAGTTAAATAATTTGTTTTGCTATCTGCTCTATTCCAGTTTATCTATTAGAGTACTTACGGTATTTAAATCTTTCTCTATAATTGTATAATTTTCCAATGAAAATCGGATTGTAGGAAATGTAGAATGCACTGTAACTGAGTCTCTAAGATTGTCAGAAAATAATAGCCGATCGGTGACTTTACTAAGGTAGTTTCGTGTGTATAAGACTACACTACGATGAATTTTTTTTCATTACATCATTCTACATTCTTTAACCTTCTTTTACACATCGGATTAATTTAATGTAGAGTCTAAAACTTGGTCAATGATAAACCTGTTCAATGAATCAATGCTTCTTCTAGGTTAGCATGCATCACACACTCCATTTGATGAGTTAACCATTGCTCCTAGGATCTCTCACCCATTTTACCTTCTGAGTGTGACCCTTTTTCTCATTCAATCACCTCTGTACATTATTGTATACTTTTTAAGTAGGGGAGTACATTTTAAGAGCAAACTGAAACTAAGGTGCTAAAAACAATTAGCAAGAAGAAACGGCAACAGCACTCACAATCAAAAATAAAGCTACTAAAGATTTTTCGCCTTAACTTTCAATTTGTAAAAGTGATAATTTTACGAATATTCAATGGATTTATCAATGTAAAACCATTTGTAAAAAAAGAAAGATAATAATTTAAATCCTCTCCAAATCATACTTATCTTCTAAACAAATTCTCGCCAAAAAAATTTCCTCAAATTTTGCAATATAGAGTATTTTTTCAGACTCCTGGAAACCTTTAGATGCTTCTATTTATACAACTCAGAAAGAAAGCAGTGTAAAATGCAACTACACATAGTCACTCCTGTTTTTATTCAAATATTTTCTGGTTTATTTCTCTGGTCTTCCCACTGTAATAGTGACTTTTCTTCAGATGGAGATTGAGATATCAATTACACATACTATCATTTCAATATATATAATTCCTACATTCAGAACAAGGTTATAAAATCAAAATGAAGATAGAAAAGAAAAATCAGAATTTGATGAATGCCATTCAAAAGTTTTTTCCTCCAGGAGAAGTCTCTAAAGATAAATATGAAAAAAAGGCAATATCTCTTTAATATTTTCAGATTCATGTATTCTGGAACTTAAATTTTAAGAAAGAAAGAAATCCTTTTGATACTAGCAGGATACAAATCCATTTCAATGAAGAACATTCACTATCTTGCTCTTTTTAGTTATATGTAATTAAATTTTCATGAGATATGATCTCCAGTTTTAATTCATGCAAAATACTTAAATTGTGCTTAACACATAGTAATCGATAAATGCTAGCACTTAAGACGATGATTCTGATGATAGTAAGGACAATAACAGTAATACTTGATATACTGGTCCGTTATGGTAAACATACTTTGTATTTTCTATTTGATGTTATGAGTCAGACAAGTACAAAGTCTATCTGAAACAAACAGTGTTTCTAAAGTTAAGGAACAACAAAACAATGAAGGATTCATTTTAAAATTTTCAGTAAATAAGTGCTGTTTGCTGAGGCTAAAATAGATGCAGCTAAAGTAGATTTAAATTTGGTATTGGACAAAGATAATTCATGCTTACCTTTTGGGAGTGAGGTTAAATATAATGCTTACCTTCACTGATTAATTTTTAAAAAATAGAACATGAGAATAAAAGTATTTTGGGTTCTATTTTTTTAAAAATTAGATAATTCACTTTTTTCGAAATAGAGATTAGTCACCTTCTAAAATATGTCTTATTGTCAGACCAAACGTGCTCCTTAAGTAGGAAATATTCTCTACCCTTGGGATCAGCTCTTTTCCCAGGTCACTTTCTAATTGAACTAAAACATTCTACCTGCCACTCAAAAAGTTTGATGCAACAACCAAACACATATCTTGTCATACGTCTCCTCTAAATTCTCTACCTCCCTTACTTTGTTTGTGATTCTTCAGAAATATAGCCTTAAAAGTCAGAAATTTATAGTTACATCTTAGTTATGGTAGACACAAAGAAGTTCTAAAAATACCAACTGATGGAGTTTCAAATTAGAGAGATGTATATTTCTGTCATTCAAAATTCAGATGAAAGAAGTCTAGGGTTGTTGAGGCAGTTAATGTCACCTTCAATGTAAGTCTGTCATCTGCACATTCACGTTAGCCAGAGAGGTCTGTCTCATCATCTCCCAGACTACAGAGGTGGTTGGAGGAGGGTTCCATAGTCAATAAAGTAAAATAAATGACAATTTCACCACCTTAAAACTTAAACCCTTTGTATTCTAAAGGAAACGATTAAGAAAGTGAAAGACATGCCACAAACAGTAAATACTTGTGAATTTTATATTTGGTAAAGGACTTGTATGTAGAGTATATTAAAAATCCTTTCGACTCAATAGTAAAAGATATTTTTGTAATTGGTTTGACATGGTGAGATCTCAGAAAAATTTAACATGTCTATTTTATTGTTATTATGTTTGACTAGAATGAAATGATCTTAATTTATTTCATATAAGCTTTATTTAGCAAGTAATTTTCAACATTTTTAGTGTTTTAAGTATTTAAAATTTTCCTTTTTTACATTTTTTTAATTTGTTGAAATTATTTTTGTCAGCAAGTACATGAAAACATCTTTTATACGTTTTTTTGGTACTGAAAAAAGGCATATTCCCAACCTATAAATTTACCATGAATGTCAGCTCTGATAATCACATACGTTCAATTTTTTTCTTAGCATAAACAAGCAAAGAAATATTTTCTTTCTGGGTTAAAATACCAATGAGCATTCTTGGGATAGAGACTGTTACATAACAGATTTCTAAAAAGGAAAACTGTTAAGTAAAAATTACATGGGGTCTGGAGAACAGGGTCAATTCTTGTTATCAGTATTATGATGCTATTGAACATCAGGATAGTCAGAGAGATGACTAGAAATATCCCCCCAAATCCATTTGATGCTGTGAATATCAGAAAACCTTTAATGAACAAATTTCATCATTGTATGATACTTGATTTCTCTAATTTAATTTGTTCTCCATCGGCAAATATGGCAAATTCAAGATGGTTAATTAATTAATGTTCTTTAACCACATTTTCCTCCTCTGTTAACTGAGATATATGCACAAATATATTTCTATAATCTCTAAAACTATGTCCACCATCACCTTGCTCTATTTCTATTAAATGAGATTTAAAACCTCAGAAAGGAACTGATGTGTACGTGACATCAGTCCAAGAAATAAAACCTTATATACATTTTTTATACTTGGAGATAATGATACCAGAGAAAATGAGAGGGTGCATTGTTATTAGAGCTTATTGTGCTGAAATAATATCTAAAAATTTCACCCTTATAAAAAGAGGAATTCTGATACAGGCTTTATGATATAAGCTTTTGTTATTTCATTTGACTGGGTTCATCAATTTTTTTTCTGAATCAATGGATTAATTTCATTTTCTTTTAAATTTAAGATTTTCCCTTCTGGCTTTTGTTTAATTTTCATTCTAAATGATTTTTAAGTCCTTCTTTATATTCTGATGACAATCAATTTTCTTAAACCAATCCTTTATTACTAGGGTATAAATATGTTCAATATTATCACGCTACTTTATATACCTTTTCCCTCATTGATGCTAAATATGGAAAGCTTTAATCCCATCGTACTGTAAAAATTTGTAAAACTACAGAAAGTCATAATCTTAACGCTTATTAGTTGGAATGGATTTCATGTTGATATAAATGTAATTAATATTATTTTAATATTAACAAAGATTTTCTCTGTTCCACAGTTCATGTTTAGTTGAGCAGAGATGTAAGTAGCACATTTTTAAAAACCAAACAATATTATAGTGAAAGGAAAGTTATTCTACTGTAGGTTATTTCCCTTAGGTAATTCATATTGTAAAATGTCAAAAATTCAGATATAAGACTATAATGATTATCTCTATGAATTTGAATATAAAATACAGCAGAACCAGTGATTTCCCCAAGAGTTATACTGAAAGAGAGGCAACACTTCAATTTTGAGTGCTTTAAACTTTTCAAAATACTTCTTTATATTAGGTGGATACTGAGCCTTGAAATAATCCTGAATTTCATAGGATAAGTGTGCTTTAACCATTTTAATAATCGTCAATTGTTAACGACAACAGGACCCAAAAGGAGTCATTTATGCCAGTCCCCAGGTAATCAAACTGAAACTTAACTTAGTTAAGTTTTGGGTCCCCCAGAAACGGAATCTTAAACGAGTCAATCAAGGATCACCTGATCAGCGTCAATTAGGTAATCTGCCGGATAGACCCCTCCCTTCCCCTATGAGGAAAGGAGCTAAATCACTTGCTCAAGATTTTGGTAAACAGATTAAAAATCAGTTATCTGTACTCGTTGGACAGACTGTTTTTATAACATTGTGACTCCCGCTTTACTAAATTTCAAAAACAAAAACTACCAGCGCTACTATCTCTATGGTAATCAAAATCTTTATCATCAGTTTTATCACCATGATGGTTTTCATCTTGGACCATGTCTAAAAGTTTTACTAGTTAAAACACTAAATGAAAAGCAATACATACATGTATACTTTTACGAATAAAATATGTTATTAACAGTAGAATATCATATTAGATAATAGAGAATGGAAGGGGTTGATGAAGGAAAATGTAACTATCTATAGAGAGTACAGGCTAACATTGTCTTATACACAGGTGTATAATTGTACCTTAAACTACAGAACAGCATAATTGTCAAAGGAACTGCTAACAGTAGTTGGTAGAGACTGATGCACTAACTAGTCTCCTGATGTGAGTTTCGATTTGAGAATCTGTGGTTGGGAGAATGGACATTACTAGCTCTGTTCACAGGTGCTCTTTTTCCTTGATAAGAGCAGTTCAGAGGTTTAATAATTTCAAAACTTTAGAAATAGTGAAAGACATGAAAGGTTAGGCACAACAATAGAAATGCAACTGTGGATTTTGGGTAATATGAAAATAACTTTTAACACTTTTTTCTTCAGTTTTAAACTTATAGATTTTTAAAAAATATATGACTTGGTATAAGAGAAGCAGTGTGGAGTATAGTTATGAAAGAGATAAAATAGCTTAAAGAAAATAACTTTTGGGGATATCGCTAAGTAGAAATAGAAGTATGTGCAAAAAAACTGGTTGAAAGAATGTTCTGTTAGTTTTGTGTGTGTGGAAAGTTATTAGGAATTGAACTAAGTTCATGTAAGCTTTTCTTTGGTATCACAATTGGAGTAATTCTACACGGATGAAAATTAGGTTAAATAAATATGCTCTAAATATTTATTGATGCTTTAAAATCTTTAGATTTTGCCAGGAGTCTGAGGTAGGACATAGCGTTATTCATTTATCCATTCACTCATTTTATCAATCATTCATATATTTATTATTCAACTGCTAAGGCCAGCCTTTGTGCTATAGAATGAAAGAACACCAACAAATACAATTGTGAAGATTTAGGAAATTATTTGGCATACATTTAGTATATTTAAAGCTAAAAATTTTGACAAATTGAATTCTGTTTTTAGTTTTTATATAAAATATGTGATGCACATTACTATTTTATTCAGGAGGTTGGATTATTCTTTAGTCCTAGAGTACTGAAGGTAGATTAATTTGCCTAGACTACATCCAAGCACAGTACATTGCAGGTTAATATTTAAAGAATCTAAATGTCCACAGTAAGCTGAAAGCATTTAACTCCATAGGTTTATAGAGATTTGAAATGTTCCTCTGATAACTGTGTGACAAGCAGTGAGAACATTTACAACTAGACTCATCACAGTGTTTTTCTAAGTAATAATTTTCTCAGTGCTGCAATGACATCTTTGTTCCTGAGGCTGTATATAATGGGGTTAAACATGGGTGTCACTATGGTATAGAAAAGTGAGAGTAGTTTGTCCATTCCTGCAGTTTGATTGGATTTTGGCCTTAAGTAGGAAATGGTAGAAGTTCCATAGAATAAAACCACCACTAGCAGGTGGGAAGAACATGTGGAGAAGGCTTTGACCCGTCCCGTGGCTGTTGGCAACTGCAGAATAGTGGAGACGATTTTGCAGTAAGAGGCAAGTATCAATGTAAAAGGAATAGCAATAAACGACACGGCTACAAAACAGACCAATATCTCAGGTATAGAAGTGTTCCCACAGCCTAGCTTGAGGATGGCGGGTATGTCGCAGAAGAAGTGGTTAATTTGATTTGATTTGCAGAAATGCAGAGAGAAAATTTCGCATGTTTGTGTTACCTGGATCGGGATTCCACTGATCCAGGCGCCAATGGCCAATCGAATACACATATTCTGGTTCATGACTAGAGGATAGTGCAGGGGGTTACAAATGGCCACGTAGCGGTCATACGCCATCACCGCCAGGAGCAAACATTCAGTGGCTCCCAGTATAAGGAAAAAGCACATTTGGGTGGCACAGTCAAGCATAGAAATGCTTCTATCCTGAGTCCAAAGGTCCACCAGCAACCTAGGGAGAGTGACAGATACATAACAGATTTCCAATGAGGAAAAGTTTGCCAGGAAAAAATACATGGGTTTCTGCAGTGCAGGGTCAAGCCTGGTTAGTACTATTATGAGGCTATTTCCAATTAAGATTATTATGTAAATGATGACGAATCCCCAAAATAGTAATCCTTGGAGCTGTGGAAGCTCATAAAATCCTAGGAGTACAAACTGTGTCACTGTGGAAACATTGTCTTCTGCTTTCATGTCTTCATCTCTCATCTGTGGGAATGATTTAATGGGAAGGACAGGTTACTTCTGTTTCTTTGGCTTTTGTTTTCTTATTTATAAAATGAGTATGTCATGTCTTCTGATTTTCCCAATTGTCTATGAAAACAAACCTATCACTGCCAAGAATGCTAAAAAGAGTGCCATAGTGTATTTTTCATGATTATTTAATGTATCTGTGAGGAATAAAAATCTTTTTTTTTCTACTACATGTTATTATGTCTTTGTTCTGTTGATGAGATAAAGTGATTATAATTTTAGTCATTTATCAGAACACCCGAAAATGCAAAATCTGAATTCATGTTTAATTGTTACAATTGTAACATATCTTCAACTGACTGGTTTTTCTCCTCACCTTTGATGTGTGTTTTATAGAATATTATAAAGTCAATCCTAACTTCATTACAGAAACAATATATTGGAAACCACCTAAAAGAGTTGGTAGGAATAAATTAAGTTAATTTTTTAAATTGATGGCTTTCCTGTGGTATTTCTAAAGTCATGTGTAGCTTTGACAGTCTGTGTATTTAAGCTATTTCATTACACAAAAATTGATAAGCTGACCATTAAATATTATGGGATTTATTTAATCTTTAATACTGTATTTAATACAGTTATTTAATCTTTAATACTGTATTTCGATGTAAGATCTGTGAAATCAGCAGCCATAATTTTCATGCATGCTTTGCAGCAGGAAGAAAAGGAACTCTAAGTCTTTCTCTCAAAGAAAGTTCAAGAGGTAGGAAGGAGGCACATCTAGCATTAATCTTCTGATAATCAATTCTGACTAAAATGTGTGCCTCTCATTTACTTACTGTAGGAAAGAGACATCACCCATAACTCATCTTTGAGATTTTCCTAAATCACCTACATTCTTACTCATTGCTCCCATTCTGCTGATCTCGTTAATCCAGTCAGTCTTTTTCTTGCGTCGCATTCATGCTTGTGAATGTGTTGGGTATGATTGTCCATCATAGTATATACATTTTTTTATTGCTATAACTTGGTTATAAATTTTCTGTTATTCTATATATTTTGCTGTGTTATATATCGTATTTTTGTTCCACAAAACACTTTCATTTTTTTTTACTTGTTAACCGTTTATTATAAGTCACGCTGTTAGAGAAATATGTGGACTTAGGTGAAAAATTTACTAACTTCTTGAATGAATTACAAGTATGTGAAAAGTTGCTCTCTTGAACAGTTTAAAAGTGTAAGCATGGATTTCTAATCAGATACTGAACTTCTTTGCCCTCTCTCCTGATATAGATTGAACATAAGCCTTCTCTCCCCTCTCTTCTCTTCTCCTCTCCTCTCTTTTCTCTTCCTTCTCTCCCTCCCTTCCTTTCTCTCTCAATCTTAGAATTATTCTTTTTCCATTCCCTTTTGCTCAGTAGCACCTTACTTCATTGTTTTTACTATGTGCTGAAGAACTTCCATTTTATTTTAAAATTTGAAAGTTAATAGAGACCAACTCTCTGCAAGGGGGAGACACACTTAGACCCATATTGTAAGGTGTTAAGTGCAGACAGTATTTAAGATTTCACCTAGAGAAATATAAACACAAGTGGGTCAGGTGTAACGGTTCAGTCAAAACTTAGGCATTCTGAGGATTTTCTATTCCTGGGAAAAGGAGAGTTAAATAATTTATTTTACCATTTGCAATATTCCAGATTACCTATTAAAGTACTTAAGATACTGAAACCCTCCTCTCATAATTGTAAAATTCTCCTGATAAAAATTTGATCATAGGGAATGGAAAAGTGCTGTAACTGAGTCTCTAAGATGGTCAGAAGCTAGTAGCTGATCAATAACTTTACTAAGATGATTTTGTGTGTATAAGACTACACCACCATGATTTTAATTACAGCATCTTACACAAAATTAATCATGTTTTATTAACTGGTTTAATTCAATGCAGGTTATAATACTTGGTCAATGATAAAACTGTTCAATGAATCAATACATCTTTCTAGTCTAGCATGCATTATGCACCCTCGTTTGATGAGAAACATTGCTCTCAGAAATTCTCATCATTTTAATTTTCTTTAAGTAATCCTTTATCTCATTTGATTGCCTTTCTACATTATTCCCTACTTTTTGAGTGGGGTAATATATTTTAAAGCAAACGGAAACTATGGTGCCAAAAACCCATTAGCAAAAAGAAACCACAACACAAATTGCAATTAAAAATAGAGTGTTCTACATCTACGAAACCTTTTTTTTTGTTTTGCCTTAACTTTCAACTTGTAAAAGAGTGACAACTTTATGAATACTCAATGGAATTATCAGTGTAAACTGATTTGTAAAAAGAGAAATATTATAATCGTTTAAATTCTCTCCAAATCATAGTTATCTTCTAAACATATTCTCACTCAAAAAGTTTCCTTGAATCTTGCAATATAGAGGTTTTTTTTTTTTTTTTTTTTTGACTCCTGGAAACCTTTAGGTGCTTTATTTATACAGCTTGGAAAGAAAACCAGTGGAAAATTCAACTAAACATAGTCACTCTTGTTTTTATTCAAATATTTTCTGGTTATTTCACTGATCTTCCCACTGTAATAGTGATTTTGTTTGAGGTAGAGATTGTGATATCAATTACACAAACTATCATCCCAATGTATATAATTTTTTTATTCAGAACAAGTTTATGAAATCAAAATGAAGATAAAAAATAAAAATCAGAAATTGCTAAATGCAACTCAGAAGACTTTTTCCTCTAGCCTTTAAAGGTAAATATAAAAAAGTGGCAATATCCTTTTAATATTTTCAAATTCATGTACCCTGTAACTTAACTCTTAACAAACAAAAAATCTTTTTGATACTAGTAAAATGCAAACCCATTTCAATGAAATATTTTCACTATCTTGTTCCTCCTTAGTTATAGACAATTAAATTGTCATAAGATATATCTCCAGAGTTAATTCATGCAAAATAATTAAACAGAGCTTAAAACAGAGTAATTGATAAATGCTAGCACCTAAGATGATGATTACAATGATGATTGTGATGATAGTAAGGACAATGACAGTAATACTTGATATATTGGCTGGTTATAATAAACGTACTTTGTACTTTCTGATTTGATGTTATAATGATGAGTCAAAAAATACAAAGTCCATATGAATCACTGTTTTTAAAGTTTAACAACAACAAGGACAACAAAGGATTATTTTTGAAATTTTCAGCAAATAAGTATTGTTTGCTGAGGCTAAAATAGATCCTGCTAAATGTAGAAATAAATTTGGTAATAGACAAAAATAATTCATGCTTATCTTTTTGGACTGAGGTTAAATATAATGCTTACCTTCATTGACTGAGTTAAAAAAAGAGAGAGAAAAAGTGTTTTGAGTTCTGTCTTTTGAGGATTAGATAATTCACTTTTTTTGAAATAGAGATTAGTCACCTTCTAAAATATGCCCTATTGTCATAACAAACGGTGCTCCTTAAGTAGGAAATATTCTCTACCCTTGGGATCAGCTCTTTTCCCAGGTCACTTTCTAATTGAACTAAAACATTCTACCTGCCACTCAAAAAGTTTGGTGCAACAACCAAACACATATCTTGTCATACGTCTCCTCTAAATTCTATGCCTCCCTTACTTTGTTTGTGATTCTTCAGAAATATAGCCTTAAAAGTCAGAAATTTATAGTTACATATTAGTTATGGTAGACACAAAGAAGTTCTAAAAATACCAACTGATAGAGTTTCAAATTAGAGAGATGTATATTTCTGTCATTCAAAATTCAAATGAAAGAAATCTAGGGTTGTTGGGGCAGTTAATGTCACCTTCAATGTAAGTCTCTCATCTGCACATTCACGTTAGCCAGAGAGGTCTGTCTCATCATCTCCCAGACTACAGAGGTGGTTGGAGGAGGGTTCCATAGTCAATAAAGTAAAATAAATGACAATTTCACCACCTTAAAACTTAAACCCTTTGTATTCTAAAGGAAACCATTAAGAAAGTGAAAGACATGCCACAAACAGTAAATACTTGTGTATTTTATATTTGGTAAAGGACTTGTATGTAGAGTATATAAAAAATCCTTTCAACTCAATAGTAAAAGACAAATAACCTCATTTAAAATACACAAAAGATTTGACGAGATATTATACCCAAAAGATCCTAAGCATACACAAAAATTATAAAGATAACCACTCATTGTGGAAAATCAAATCAAAACCTCATGTAACACAACTTCAAACCCACTGGAATGACCATAATAAAAAAGACAGACAATAACAAGAGTTGGAAAGATGTCATACTGAGAACATGTGGAAATAGATTTTTAATAAACTATGCAATGTTGAGCATCTCAACTGTTCTTTCTGTCAGTTTCTCTGTCTATAAAATTCCTATCATAAATTATGTCCCAGCAATATTATGAAAATATAGTCACGATCTTGAATCCAAAGAGTCTTGTTGGAAAATGCAAGAATGTTGGAGCAGCACGCCTTTGACAAAATTCAGATTCTGTAGAATGAAAGCTATCCATTTACACAATGACAGTAGCTTCATTTAACCGTTAATGGAAATCTGTTTTATAACAACTTTCCAATGTCTCTTCCTTCTTCAGCCTTTGGGCAGAGTGAATCTGCCTTGGCTTCTCATGATATGCAGGAATATTTATCTGCTACTCTCCTGGTTTCTAGATGCGACTGCGTTTGTAGACATGGGACATAGTTTAGCGTCATACTGAATCTCCGTAGATTACATATTTTCTCAGATTTCTTTTCTCTTCTTGGTACTCATCTTTGATTTTCAAACCTCTGGAAATGGTTTCTAATTAATTAACTAATTTCATTTTTTTCTACTATGGCTTTCATTGTCATCTATTATCATTCCTAATACACTAAAAGAAAGCAGATAGTTTGTTAAATTATTCATCTTATTTTACTTACATGTTAACAGATACATGAGTGTGACCCAACTGAAAAGATAAAAGACAAACATTTCCTCCAGGCTCTTTTCCTTTTACTTGTTTTAGGAGACAAACTAGTTTTCTAATTCTTACATGTACTTCCAATATGTGGGACGGCTCTTAGTTAATTATTAGACTCACCATTTTTTCAAACACTTTGTTGGTCACAGAATAATGACTCTCAAAGAAACATCACATGTATGTGTGTGTGTGTGTGAGTGTGTGTATATATACACACATACATATGTGTTAACATAAATATAATACAGTTATCATATATATGTGTTATAAATATAATACAGTTATCATAAATATAATTATTTGAATGAAACCATCTAGAAATAAAAGTTCATATATGTGTTGTCATACATATGCATACACACAAATGTAATAACAATTGTTGCTATTACATTTTCCTTTTTTAAAATTCTTCCCCTCTATGTAGTCATTTCCATTAGATTTTTATATTTTCTGATAGCAGTATTATCTGTGAATCTTGGTGATTCATTTATAGTTTGCTTTGTGTGTGTGCGTACTCAGTATATGTGTATGCTGATCTAAACAGTTATTATAAACAGTTATTATTTGAATAAAAACATCCAGAAATAAAAGTCCATATATGTGTTGTCATACAGATGCACACACTAATCATCTATCAATATGTCTTAGACAAAAAATGAAAACATACACTTTACAGCAGTTCAGAAAAACAACATTCCTCCTGTAGTGTGTGTGCATGTACGTGCACCCACAAGCGCGCACACACACACACACACACACACACACACACACACAGTGAAGAGCATGAGTCCCTATGTAAATAAATGTGCTTGTGTTTCTGAAGAAGAAAAGTCAGTTTCTAAGTACTATAAGAGAATTGTTCTGGAAAAGTACAATTCAAAACAATTAGAAAAAAGGATCATTTTTGCTAATAAAGATATTTATAATGTACAAAGCATTAATCACAGATGCACGTATGCATTATGTTTAAAATATTAGTGATGCACATACATTTCCGCCACATTATTACCCTTTAATGTTGTGGCTACCTTAGATGTTTGTTAGTTGCCTAGGTTAGCAAGAAAATAATTTTTAACGTCCACTGATATTTTAATATATGGATATTTATTATTTATGAAAAAATAAATCATAGTCTCCAAATACATAGCTCCATTTTTCCTTCCTTAAAAAAAAAAATGATTCATTTGCATATTAGATATAATATTTTTAAATGTTTTTCCTTTTTTTCTGTATGAGGCAGGAAGGACAGTGAGAATGAAAGGACTCCATTTCTGTCTCAGCTCTTTCCACCTGTAAGAGCTTAAAGAGTTATCATATTTCTGCCAGAAAAATTTCCTAGAATTTTTTTTGTTGTTATTACATTTTTCTTTTTTTTATCTGCCCCTGTATGCATTCATTTTATTGGATAGTTATAGTTTCTGATAGCTTTATTATCTGAAAATCTTGATGATTCATTCACAGTTTGCTTTGCTCTCAGCCAAGGTTGATTTTTCTCCTGAGGCTTGTTATCAAGGCTGTTCCTACATCACCTGGCTGATTTCTTCCAGGGAGAAAGTGGTACTATACTTCCCTACCCACATGGAGTGAGGCAGGTCCATAAAAATGCGACCAAAATTGACATTTTTAATGGGAAGATCTTTAAAAGCGGGATCTAGGGTCACCACAGTCTTTTTAACTTTGACTATGGATGACAGATCATGGTGCCGCAGAGATCTGTTGTCTGTCTATATGAAAGTTTTATTCAGTAAGCATAAAATTTTGAAAATAATATAAATAGAGAAATCACATATACCACTAACTGTTATGATTTTTCTTATCCACAATGAATGCAAACTTATTGTTTGCTTTGTACACAGATTTATTGTAATAAACTGCAAAGTTTCAGTAAAACAAAAAGAAAAATAATAGAATGATTTACTTTGAAATTTCCATAATTAATACTGATGATCAAATTTATATAGATCATTTCTAATGTGTGTATATAAATGGTGTGGAAGGTATGTGTGCGATATTTGTGTTTATTTTTTTTAACAGATACTTATTGTTATAAAAAGGTCTTTCTTTTTCCTAATTTCTTATTCCTCTATGAATATTCCTCTCACATCTAGGTAAATATATTTAAAAACAATAACTTGTGAATATCCCCATGACTGTTCCAAGTTCTTCTTGTTATATGCAAATATTTTAATATTAATAGTTATATCAAATAAATAGATTTTATTACACAGAAATATTTAGTTTGATATACAAAAAAATCATTTTTTACTAGCATCATTGTAGTAGCATTTACTAGCATCATTGTACTATCATCCTTTATAAAACCTCGTTTCTGATGACAGCTGAATTTTTTTTCTAAGAAATTATTTTTTTGTAGAATCATTGCTTGGCCTAAACATATACATAATTATAATTAATGTCCTTCATATGAACTGGTTTTAAAAATGGCTATGTCAACTCTATGGAAATGAGCAATATGGTTTCCAAAATATGATATAACAGAGACTATGTAATAATTGAATCTATTACATCAATCTTGTCAATAGTTCTTACTGAGAAGAGACATACCCCAATAAAAATATAGAATTCCCAAAAGAATCATTTACTATTTGTGCACACATAGGTTACTGTGTATCTGGAGACAGAAATGTCTCTCAACATTCTAAGTAATTTTAAATTTGGAAATAATTACCAATACATAAAAAGATAAATTAATTTTAAGATAAATAGCTGTTGAAATTTGGTTTCAAATCTATAAGAAATTAATTCTCGTAAATAAATTCAAATTTTAAGTAGTATAAATAATTTATGTGACAATTTTCTCAGTGCCATTATGACATCTTTATTCTTTAGACTATATATCGTAGGGTTAAATAAGAGAGTCACAATAGTGTAGAAAAGAGAGAGCACTTGGTCAGTTCCTTTTGAGTCCTGGGTCCTGCATCTTAGATATTTCATAACGGCTGACCCAAAGAACAGTGCCATGACTATAAGAGGAGATGAGCAGGTGGAGAAATCTTTGGCCTGACCTGTGGTTGATTGGAATCTAAGGATCACAGAGATGATTTTGCCATAGGAGACAAATATCCACAAAAATGGATCCATAATCCATAACACAGCAACTATGTAGACCATCATTTCATTCACAAGAGT
>NW_011889391.1:110529-112700 GCF_000151845.1 Pteropus vampyrus
TAGAAAGCTCTGAAGATGGGGAACATTAGCAAAGTCTAAGATAACAAATTCCATCAACTTAGTTAAATTTTCATCTGGTGGTTTTTTCTTGGTATTTCATCTGTGGAAAGAGGAAATTGACCAAGCACATTTCAATTTACTTTCATTGACCGTGGGTGTTTTCTAAGTTAAACGAAGACGGTGAGATTGATTGACATGATCATCTAATATCTGTAATTTAAGAATTTTACTATTTATGTATTCCCCACTTTTTCATTTTAGAACCTATGCGATATCACTGTAAAATCTCCCCTGAAATTTTTATGTATTTTGTGAACACAGCCCAGGATAAACCTTAAATCTGACTTGCTAAACAGAGACACTGGAAAAATTGGCAGTCATTGAAGACAGACCCACAATTTTGTCATATGTTCTCACTTTAAAGTAATTACATTCCTTAACAGTCTTGTCGCATTGCTTTATGAATTTTCTCTATCACTCTTTAGCAGCTGTGTATCAAAAATTCTCTTCCTCATACATTTCCAACTGCTTTTTGCAGCCCTTCATGTCTCCTCTTTCATTAGATTACTTTGAACGTATATGTCTTATTACATACTTCATATCTTTAGATAGTGTATTAAAAAAGAAAATATTTTATTATACGTAACAAAATAAAATAAATGTTTTTAATAGGCTACTGAGTGGAGAAGAGAAGGGGATCTTATTCAGTACAACTTGCCTGGAAACGTAGATACATATAGAAACAATAAGGAGGGTAAATCTGAGAAAACAGAGATGGCCTGGAATGTGTGCATTACCTGTGTGTACATGTATGGGTAGGAGGAGAACATATATTGTGTGATGTTATACCCTGTGTTCTGTATGTACCTCACAATCTTTGCTGTTCATCAAAAACAAAACGAACAAAAAAACAACTTCAGATAACTATTTCTAAACGCTTTTCATTTTCAGAGATGAAACTGATCATTTTTAGAAATGAAACCGATCATTTGCTCATAGATTTTATGATTGAGAGTCAGGACCTATTTTGTTATTGAACTTGAGTTTGAATCCTAACTCCATGATTTATTATCTGAGAGATATTAAGCAATACTGGAAATTTTCCAAGGTTTGTTTCTTTATTTGTGATAATTAAATGAGATATCATTGGTAAAATTACCTGTTGATTTTAGTAGGACTATTTATTTCTTATGGTTCTATAATGATAATTATGGATATTATATTATATTCTTAAATCCTTAGTCTCTAGGGCCATAACATATTACCTAGCAAAATTGTCCTTAAGAGAGTTATTAAATTACTTGGTTATTGTGTCTTCCATTCATCAGGGACAGGGCTGGGGTAAGGTGCATGACACTCCTGGGTACACAATCTAAAAGGCACTCATTTTCAGGGCTGATTCTCTATGGTACAATTCTGAAAGTGTGTGCCTCCTTAGATATTGTACCCAAGCACCTCTTGACTCAAGATCAGTCCCAGATCTGCCTTTCTTTTCTCCATCCTAGTGCTTTTGAACCTCATCCACCAAACAATGTAAGTAAAGCGTCATGGATGCAAAATCGAGTCCTACCAACATGGTCAGGATTGGAGTTATGGCTTCGCCACCTGCTAACTGTGTGACATCATGCAAGTGGCTTTATCTTCTGGTGCTGTAGTTCACTCATGTATAAAACTGGCTGACAAATGTATAAACAGAAGATCATCATATGAATTAACTTATTTAGTATATGCAAAACAACTTGAAAGTGTCATGGCATTTATAAAAGTATTTCTAAATGCTAGCTATTATCATTGTTGTTAAAAATTAAATTTTATTTTTCTAAGTTTGACTGTTCCAAGCAGCACCCACAAAAAATACTCTCGAACTTACTTTTTCTTTGTTTCACATGTTTAATGTGAGAAAGCAATGAGGTCTTAAAGCAATCATTAGTTATAAAATTCCCAAATTTTAACATGTGAGTGATCCATAAATTCTCTGCCAGTGATTTTGTTTATATTATTATCTTTCTACTGTGGATACAATACCAAGAGTACACATCATTATTCAGCCCATAATGTAATTTGGCTAACTCCTAGTGGATGCCTTTTCTTTTACTATTCCCAACTGATCTGAGGGGTAGGAACTGTGACCGTTTTTTTGCCTGGGAACAATATGGATCTAAGAAAATGCC
>NW_011889391.1:113440-116003 GCF_000151845.1 Pteropus vampyrus
CACAAGTACTTCAGTTCTTACAATTCTCAGCATTTCAAAGTGATTTAATATCAGTATTTATTTTCATTATTTCACTGTAAATTCTACTTAATAGAATCAGAAATATATAGGAGTTACTTTAATAATATGACACATTTGCTATTATGTGTGAAATATTAATTTTAAATTTAGAAATATGAACAAAAGCTTAATATCACTATGAAGTAGCTCATATTTACCTTTCTTATTTGGGATTTGGCTGAATTTTTTTCACAAAAGGGAGATTAAATATTTAAATTACTGTAGGTGAAACCACCTGTTTCATCAAAGATATTCAAAACACCTTCAAAATATTGTTCTTTCTATGATCCAGCAATTGCACTTCTGGATATTTATCTAAAGAAAACCAAAATAATATTCCATAAAGATTTATGCACTCCTATGTTCATGGCAGCACAATTTACAATAGCGAAGAAATGGAAGCAACCTAAATGCCCATCAACAGATGATTGCATGAAGAATTTATGATTCATATATATATAATAGAATACTACGCAATCATTAAAAAGAAAATGAAATTTTACCATTTGCCATGTCATAGATGGACCTAGAGGTTATTACATTGAATTAAATAAGTCAGAAAGAGAAAGATAAATACCATATGATTTCAATTAAATGTAGAATCTAAGGAACAAAAAGAACAAAACAAATCAAAATCCGACTCACAAATAAAGATGACGTTTTGGTGATGGTCAGAGGGGAAGGGGGTTTGGGGGCTGGAAGTATGGGGGGGAGGGTTAAAGAAGTACAAATTAGTGATTACTAGAAGGTCACAGGGATGGGTAGTACATCATAAGGATTGGAGTCAGCATTAATGTAATGACTAGGTGGAGAGTCAGAGGAAAGAACAATCAGGGGATCGTTTTATAAATTATACAAATGTCTAACCAATGTACTCTGTACTTGAAACTAATAAATTATTTTTTCTAAACATAACATGCTCTTTAAATAAAAGTAGCTATCTCTACCCTAAGCATTGCTTCCACCTAACATATTTAAAATTTTAATTAAAAGCATGTGTTTGGCACTCTCTAAATTGTTATATTTTGCTTTTCTCTGACAGTGCTCAGTCTACCCAGAATTCTCTTTTTTCCTCTTCTCCATGGGCTAGAATGAACAGGGCATCTTATTTCTTAGACATGAGTTGAGTGTCGGGCAACACTATTTGAGACCATCCAAAATCAACACATATCCAATTTTTACCTTATCTACTATGAATGCTCCGTCTGGAACCTATGTTCCTGTTAGATTGAGATCTTAAACTTGTTCTTTTTTTATATTATCCAGGCCTGTGGAACAGTTATAATAGATGTTCTGATGACAAATATGATTTTTACATAATAAACTAATATGTAATCTGATTCTTCATGACCACCTGAGCAATCCTGAGATTTAGCTGTTGAATGTATTAATCATGTTCCAAACAATTAAACCTTTATCCCAAGATTAATCTTAATGGGGAGATATTTTTCCTGTCTTATGCATCATTTTACCACAATTTCTAATTTTCACTTTACAACTTTAAGATGTGAATACTTTTAAACTTTACCTATAATAAATATGGGAATCTCGGAGAAGTCTAACTGAGATCATGGAAAAGATGCCAAGCAAATAGGCTTCAATTCTGGGAAAGACAGATTTTTTTCAGCACTTAAATTATGTAAGAATCTTGAGTTGGGATCAATGTCTCATGATAAAAATTGAATATTGCTTTCTATCACTTAGTAAATAGTGATTTCTAAGGATTTATGATTAAGAAGAAAAAAATATTTCCAAGAGAGGGAACTTTTACAGTCATGTGATATTAAAGCGAGTGACTAGGAAAGTTAATCACAAAGTGCCGGGAGCCATATGCTGTCACAGAAGGCCAGTGAGGAACAGTGGATGATGAGAGGCTTCACAGGGGAACCAGGTGAGACACAGCACACAGCAAAGGAGTGAGAGGCCAGCCAGAGCTGAGCTACTGCGGAAGCACATTTGAGAAGTAGTTCAGCCGAAAGGGTATTTTAAAGCCTCATAATTAGCACAGCATAGTATTATGCATGGTTAGAGTCACCTTCTGATGCCACAGAGTAGAAATTCCAGAAAAAGATCAAATACAAGTGACCACTTATCATATAATGAGGATAGCCTACCAAATTGGCAAAGTGCGGACATACAAAAGAAATGCTATTGGAAAAACTTGGCAGCCTTACAGAAAAAATAATAAAGTCTTCTTAGTACCTTCTACTATAGCAGAAAAAGTCCCAATGATAAACTGGTTTAAATATGTTAGAGAGTGAAATGACATAAGCATTCTAAAGAACAAGTTTTTATAACTTTGTAGTAAAAAACTTAACTCAAAATTTAGAATGCAAGACCCAAAAATTGAAAAACAGAAAAAACCTTTGTGAAAATATATAATTCTGCATGATAATAAGAAACAAACCTCTAAAGTGAAGTCAAACAAAATTGACATAAAAGAAAAAATAAATCACAAATATCTCAAATAAGTGCCCTTGGCTTATTCTTAAATATTGAATAT
>NW_011889391.1:116893-119772 GCF_000151845.1 Pteropus vampyrus
ATCGTTTTATAAATTATACAAATGTCTAACCAATGTACTCTGTACTTGAAACTAATAAATTATTTTTTCTAAACATAACATGCTCTTTAAATAAAAGTAGCTATCTCTATCCTAAGCATTGCTTCCACCTAACATATTTAAAATTTTAATTAAAAGCATGTGTTTGGCACTCTCTAAATTGTTATATTTTGCTTTTCTCTGACAGTGCTCAGTCTACCCAGAATTCTCTTTTTTCCTCTTCTCCATGGGCTAGAATGAACAGGGCATCTTATTTCTTAGACATGAGTTGAGTGTCGGGCAACACTATTTGAGACCATCCAAAATCAACACATATCCAATTTTTACCTTATCTACTATGAATGCTCCGTCTGGAACCTATGTTCCTGTTAGATTGAGATCTTAAACTTGTTCTTTTTTTATATTATCCAGGCCTGTGGAACAGTTATAATAGATGTTCTGATGACAAATATGATTTTTACATAATAAACTAATATGTAATCTGATTCTTCATGACCACCTGAGCAATCCTGAGATTTAGCTGTTGAATGTATTAATCATGTTCCAAACAATTAAACCTTTATCCCAAGATTAATCTTAATGGGGAGATATTTTTCCTGTCTTATGCATCATTTTACCACAATTTCTAATTTTCACTTTACAACTTTAAGATGTGAATACTTTTAAACTTTACCTATAATAAATATGGGAATCTCGGAGAAGTCTAACTGAGATCATGGAAAAGATGCCAAGCAAATAGGCTTCAATTCTGGGAAAGACAGATTTTTTTCAGCACTTAAATTATGTAAGAATCTTGAGTTGGGATCAATGTCTCATGATAAAAATTGAATATTGCTTTCTATCACTTAGTAAATAGTGATTTCTAAGGATTTATGATTAAGAAGAAAAAAATATTTCCAAGAGAGGGAACTTTTACAGTCATGTGATATTAAAGCGAGTGACTAGGAAAGTTAATCACAAAGTGCCGGGAGCCATATGCTGTCACAGAAGGCCAGTGAGGAACAGTGGATGATGAGAGGCTTCACAGGGGAACCAGGTGAGACACAGCACACAGCAAAGGAGTGAGAGGCCAGCCAGAGCTGAGCTACTGCGGAAGCACATTTGAGAAGTAGTTCAGCCGAAAGGGTATTTTAAAGCCTCATAATTAGCACAGCATAGTATTATGCATGGTTAGAGTCACCTTCTGATGCCACAGAGTAGAAATTCCAGAAAAAGATCAAATACAAGTGACCACTTATCATATAATGAGGATAGCCTACCAAATTGGCAAAGTGCGGACATACAAAAGAAATGCTATTGGAAAAACTTGGCAGCCTTACAGAAAAAATAATAAAGTCTTCTTAGTACCTTCTACTATAGCAGAAAAAGTCCCAATGATAAACTGGTTTAAATATGTTAGAGAGTGAAATGACATAAGCATTCTAAAGAACAAGTTTTTATAACTTTGTAGTAAAAAACTTAACTCAAAATTTAGAATGCAAGACCCAAAAATTGAAAAACAGAAAAAACCTTTGTGAAAATATATAATTCTGCATGATAATAAGAAACAAACCTCTAAAGTGAAGTCAAACAAAATTGACATAAAAGAAAAAATAAATCACAAATATCTCAAATAAGTGCCCTTGGCTTATTCTTAAATATTGAATATCATAGAAAATATAAATAGAAGTAGAAACCATAAATAGAAAAATGGACTAAACAGATGAAGTAACAGTTCACAGAAAAGACAAGAAAATCATCCCCTAGACATATAGACAGATACTCAACTTCATCTCTCTGTCCTTCTCTTTCTCTCTGTCTCTATCATCTATGATCTATGTATCTATCTATCATCTATGTATCTATGTATCTATGTATCTATGTATCTATATATCTATGTATCTATGTATCTATGTATCTATGTATCTATGTATCTATCTATCTATCTATCTATCTATCTATCTATCTATCTATCTATCTACCTATCTACCTATCTATCTTTCATCTATCAACTATCTATCACTTATCTATCATCTATCATCATCTATCTAACATCTATCAATCATCTATCTATTATCTATCTATATGACATAGGAAATTGCTCAGGTTTTGTTTTGAGAGAGAGAAACAGGCATCATTGACCAATGATACAATCGTGTTTACTCTTTGAATCAACCAATGATACATCAACGTATGTTGTTATGCAGTAACATGATATCGCAACGAGTTTGTACTTGCAAAAGGTTATAAGCTACTCTAAATAATCATGAGGGTTTTCTCTCAACAACTAAGCCTTATTTTTGATACTGTTATATATTCTTTTTAATTCCACAACTATATAATGCTTCTAAAATATAACTTTTTAAATGTATCCAAGTTTTTCTAGTGTTTGCAACAAGAAGACTGGCTCTCTGAGACCTGTGAATCTTAACCAGAAATGGACATTATTTCTTTATCTGTTTTAAGTGTTGGAAATTATAGGAGGCTTGGTTTTAAGTAAGACCTTACATAGCAGTTTTGAGTCATTTCTCCAAACCAATTCAGTAGTATCACCAATCTTGAATATATTTTTGTAGTTGATCATTATTTTTCAAGATACAAGGCAAATTCATTTTTCTGAAATACTTTCAGGAACAATATTAGTTTGGCACAAAAATAATAAAGAGTATTATATTTTTAAATTATAAACATATATTCATTATAGAAAATAGAGAAAAAATAGGAAAAATATAATTACTATGTGTTCTAAACACTACCTTTCCATTTTAAGTACAATGATACCCACAATATGATCATGGTTTGTTTTGCTCAACAGTATGCTTCATCCATGTTGGATTTAATTGCATTTTATTCACTTTTGTCGCTCTCTGGTGTTGCTCTGT
>NW_011889391.1:119822-120874 GCF_000151845.1 Pteropus vampyrus
TTGTTTTGCTCAACAGTATGCTTCATCCATGTTGGATTTAATTGCATTTTATTCACTTTTGTCGCTCTCTGGTGTTGCTCTGTGTGGAGTTATCACAATCATTTTCCATTCTAATTCGATAAGGATTTGACATTAAGAATAATGCAAAGATGAACGTTTTTGGAAGCATCCCTGGCACACGCACACAGGCATGTCTGAGGGTGTGTGCTGAGGAGTAAGAGTCTTGAGATGAAGGCAGGCTGCCTGCTAGAGTGGTGTCCCAATGCACATGCCAACATCAGAGGAAAGTGCCATTGCTCCACATCCTTTCCACGTGTGATATGGTTAGACTTCATTTATTTATTTAAACATTTTTTTTTTTTTGGTCTTTCAAGTGAGTGTGTCAGCGATCTCATTTGGTTTTAATTTGCATTTTACTGGTTACTATGTGCTGTTTTCATTTCCTCTGCCATTTGGGTTGTCCCCTTCTGTGAAATGCTCTTCAATTATCCTGTCATCTTTGCCTTTGATGTTTCTGTGCCTGAGACTAGGATCTCTTCTTTATAAATGGTGTATTAAATACTTTGTGTCGAAAAAAAATAACTTTGGATGGCTTCTTTAGATAAAGAGTACTTTTTCATCAATTCAGTTCAACAGATCATTGTTTTCCACTATGGCTAATAATTTTATTAAAAACATTTAACTAACACCAAGGTCAGGGAATATACATTACTTTTGAAAATATTCATTATATCGCATTTCATATTTTGGTGTACAAATAATCTGGATTTTTTCTGTTATATAAAGAAGGGGACAAGTTTTCCTTTTTAGACATTTAAATCTATTTAAATTAATGACATTTATTAAAAGACCCTCTCATCTACACTATTCTGCAGTATGAGCTCTTAAATATTCAAGTGTGTCCACATTCTCTAGTCATTAAACAAATATGCTAATAAGGCTTGCAAACAAATATGCTAATAAGGCTTGCAAACCACGGTACTCCTTATGAGCTAATATCTTTTTAAAATAAATCATAAAAATAGAGGGAGAGAGGAACTAGAATATATATA
>NW_011889391.1:121102-122492 GCF_000151845.1 Pteropus vampyrus
ATATATGCTATTTTTTTAGAAAAAATATTAGGATGTGAATTACTAAATACATGATAGAATGCTGACAGAGACTATTTCAATATAGATTATTTGATAAAAAAAAATTAGTTTTTTATTGTAAATCCAGTCAGGTGGGATGTAACCCTGATATCACAAAATCCAGAATAAAAAAATAAAATGGAAGTTTAAGAATGAGTAAGAATAATTAAATTATATTAAGGCAAGAAAGTAAACTGCAAGGCAACTTCTGCTTAGACAACAGCAGAATTTAGTGTGGAAATAGATAATAAGTTCAAATCCGTGACTAACACATTAAACATCAAGGTAATTATTTTTTTCAAGTTCATCATAATATTTTTCTTCCTTAGGGTGCATACCATGGGGTTAAACATCGGGGTGACAATGGTATAGAAAAGAGAGAGGAATTTGTCTGCTTTGGAAAAATATAGTTAGATTTTGTCATACATATGAAATGGTTCCAAATATGCAGAATAAAGCCAGAACTATGATGTGAGATGAGCAAATGAAGAAAGCTTTGACTCATCCTGTCACTGATGGCGACTTCAAGGGGTAGGGATGGTTTTACTGTAGGAGCCAAGAATCACCAGAAAAGGGATCTTAAGAAACAGCACAGCAACTGTAAAGACCAACATCTAATTCAGAAAAGTGTCCCTACAGGCCAGCTTGAGTACTGGGGAGATGTCACAGAAGAAGTGGTCGATGAGGTTAGAACCACAAAATGACAGAGAAAAGATCTGACATGCCAGTCATATCCTGACCGGAATTCTACTGATCCAAAAGCCAGTCACTCTCAGCTGGATGCAGAGCTTGTGGTTTCTAACTACAGGATATTGCAGAACACGACAAATGGTCACGTAGCAGTTATAGGCCATCACTGTCAGGAGAAAGCATTCTGGGTTTCCAAGCACAAAGATAAAATATATTTTTGTAGTACAAAACAATATTTCTTTTCAGAGTCCAAAGTTTTATGAGTATTCTAGACAGAGCTACAGATACATAGCAAATTTCCTGGAAGGACAAATTACTGGGGAAAAAAAAAATCAGTTTGGAAAGCCTGGACTAGTCTACTCATGAGACTAATGATGACATTTTCCATCAGGATTATTATCACATGCACAAGAAAAATATCATAAAAAGAAACATTCTGAGGTTGAGAATACAAGAAAATCCCCAAAGACTCAATTTCATCATTGAAGTAGAATTTCCTTCCGGTTGTTTTTTCTTGCCGGTCCACCTGGAAAAATAGTGAAATTATTCGTTTATCCTTTTGGTTTTTTCCTATTGACAAGAGAAGATTGAGAAGTAAACATATACATTTTCTTATTTCTATTTAAATTCCATTTTATAACCCAACATTAAAGAGCAAACC
>NW_011889391.1:124072-126156 GCF_000151845.1 Pteropus vampyrus
AGGCTCAGTGGCTTCGCGTGTTTCCTGAAACTCCCTTTGCTTGTGTGCTTGTTAGGGCAGGTTTGATAATAACATTTTTGGAAAGATAATATTTGTTTGATTAAGGATTTGACATATTCAACAAAAATGTTTTTCTAATTCACTTAACATGGTAAGATCTCAATACATTTAAGATACCTATTTTATTGTCATTAAGTTTGAGTAGATTTAAATAATCTTAATTTCCCACAATTTTAGTGAAGCATTTAAAATTTTTCTTGCTTTATATAGTTATTTTATTTTTAAATTTACAAAATTCAAAATTATTTTTCATCAAGTACATGCAAATATTTTTATGCTTTTTTCAGTACTGAAAAAGAGACATATGCCCAATTTATAAATTTACCACTAATATAATCTCTGAAAGTCAACCACATTTTTTTTTTTCTTTTTGATTTCTCAAAGACCAAAATATTGTATTTGTAAATATTTGGAAAATTTTATAATCGTGTATTATTATTCTGGTTCGTCAAATATTGAAGACTTCTTCATTGATTAAATACTGTTGACTTTTTCCTCTTTCTTGTTTTAATTAAAAATTACTGGGCTGACTTCGATTAATAAAATCAAATAAATCTCAAGTGTAAAATTCAACAGTACGTCATGTATATATTGTGTGTGTCCCACCCCATCAAGACCAAGCACTGCATTCAGTTCGTGGACTGGTGCCCCATGGGTTTCAAGTTTGGTATCAACTACCAGCCACCCACTGTGGTGCCCAGGGGTGAACTGACCAAGGTTCAGCATGCCATGTGCATGCTGAGCAACACCACCACCATCGCCGAGTCCTGGGCCCACCTGGACCACAAGTTCGACTTGATATATGCCAACAGGGCATTTGTGCACTGGTATGTGGGTGAGAGCATGGAGGAGGGTGAGTTCTCTGAGGCTCGGGAGGATATGGCTGCCCTGGACAAGGATGAAAGAGAAGAATAGAACAGCTGCCTGGAGCACACTCACTATGTTTATTGCAAAATCCTTTCGAAATATAAAGTCTCCTCGGAAAAGAAAAACAGCGGGGGGGATTCTGTCACCATATATTTGACCATTTTTACCCCAATTTCCTCCTCACTCCCCACTTCCCTCTGGTTAACACTGTCTGTGTCATGTTTGTTTGTTGTTTTCAGTTTTATATACCACAATTGAGGGAAATCATATGGTTTTCAACTTTTTCTGTCGTACTTATCTCACTTAGCCTGATTATCTCAAGATCCATCTGTCCATATTGTCACAAATGACAGTATTTCATCTTCTCTTATGACTGAGAGATATCCCACTGTATACATATATGACAACCTCTTTATCCTCTTTTGATTGAGGATTCCTTTATTATCATTCAGGGTCCACTGGCAGCCATTAATTTTTACTATGTCCATTTTTACAATCTTAAATTTGTCCATCTCTGTATCTGTTGTTAAGCCCTCTCAGTTATTTTTAAATAAATGACTGTTATATATTCTGATTCCTTTCTGTTCATAAAAACCTGTTGTTCCTTTCAGAGTCAAAGATGATTTGATTGATTCTCATATTTCTCTGCTGAATGTTAAATATTCCTTCAGACATTTAGTAATAATAAGTAAGGGTAAAAAGCAAGGATGTACCTTGCTATGTAGTTTTACATTTACTGAATGTAAGATTATGCTTTGTGGTTTAGATGTCACATTCTCTTTAAAATATATCTAAACTATAGATAAAATATAACAAATAAATCAAAAATTATTTGAAATGCTGCCAATATTTTCTGCCAGTAATTTTGTTTACATTATTATTTTTTTCCTAACATGGAGAATAATCTGATGATTGTCAGAGGCAGGACGTTGGGGGGAGGGACAAAATGGGTGAAAGTGGGCAAAAGGTACAAGCTGACAGTTACGAAATAAGTAAGTCTTAAGGATGCAATATACACCATGATGACTCTATTTATTAATACTGCATTGCATATCTGAAAGTTGTTAAGATAGTAGACTTTCAAAGTCCTCACATAAGAAAATAATTTGTGTAAGTATATGGTAATGGATGTTAAGTAGCCTTATCATGGTGATCAT
>NW_011889391.1:126531-127177 GCF_000151845.1 Pteropus vampyrus
CTTTCATAAACAGTTGAAGAAACACATGTAAAACTCTTTCTTAAGCAAATAAATATGCCACATGAGGTTACATTGACACAGTTTTTTAAAACAAAAGAATAAGTATTTTGTTTTTATTTTTAAAAAGAAAAAGATGCCAAAATATTGCCCAAAAGGATACAGAATTCATTTCCCATGATTTAAATAAAAGGACTCTAATAAAAAGACTATTTATATGGTTCATTATTTTCTTTGGTTTATTCTAATAATACTACAAATCGAGTGGCTTAAAACAATAAAATATTATTTTCTCACATTTCTAGAATGCAGAGGCCAAATCACAGTGCTGGCCAGGATCTAAGGGAATCATCCTTTGCTTCCTTCAGTGTTTGGTGTCTCTTGATCTTCCTTGATTCTTGGCTGCATCACTCCAATCTCTGCCTGCATCTTCACATGTTCTTTTTCTGAGTGTCTGTAACTGCTTTTCTAAACACCCTGTGCTTTTCTGTTCAGTCCATCTGACTGATTTTGCTTAGCTTGATATTCTTAAGATCCATCCATGTCATCAAAAATGGCAGAATTTCAGCTTTTATGGGTGAATGATATCCCATTGTACATATGTACCACATTTTCTTTTTAACTCCTTGATTTGAGTTTTTTCAAAATT
>NW_011889391.1:127227-128426 GCF_000151845.1 Pteropus vampyrus
ATCATAGTTTTTATATCACATTTTATAATTATCACAATTCAGGGCTTACTGGATGTCATTAATTATTACCAGATGCATGTTTACAATCTTAAATGTGTCCATCTCCGTATCTATTGTTACAGCCCTAATTTTAGTTATTTTTAAAGAAATGACTCTAGTTGTTATATATTTTGATTTCTTTTGGTTCATAAAATCTGTTGTTTCTTTCAAGGATCGAAGATGATTTGGCTGATTCTGAAATTTCTCTGCTGATGCTAAATATTCCATAAGACATTTAGTAACAATAAGCGAGGATGAAATGCAAGAATTGTCTTTGCTACGTGGCTTTAAATAAACTGTTATACCTTGTGATTTATATATCACATTCTCTTTAAAATATATCCAAACTATATATAAGACATAAGATATAAATCAGAAGTTATTTGAAATGCTACCACTGTGAGGAAGTCAATATGTTCTTCTAATATGTAGAACATCTGATGATTGACAGAGGCAAGTGGTGGGGGATGGGCAAAATGTGTAACTGAACGAAATGTACAAGGAGACAGTTTTAAACTACGTAAGTTGCAGGGATGCAACATGCACCATGGTGACTCTAGTTAATAATACTGTCTTGCATATCTGAAAGTTGTTAAAAAAGTAGATCTTCATAGTCATCCTCATAAGAAAATAAATTTTTGTAACTATAAATGGTAATGGATATTAAGTAGACTTATCTTGTTGATCATTTTGCAATATATAGAAACATCAACCCATGTGAGACTAATATAACGTTTATGTCAATTATATCTGAATTAAAGAAAGATAATAAAGTATTTTTTGTGTTTTACATATTGCATTGTTTTTGTAATAAGTCCAAACAATATGTAAAAATATATTGAATAAGTCAGAAATTATTTAAAATCCTATCACTGTGAGGAAGTCCATATTTTCTTCTAATCCACACCCTATCAGATATTGTGCTATGAATGAGAACCCACTACCGACATGCACATGCAAAGTATTATGGGAAATTATGGACTGCTATTTTTTTGTTTTATAAAAATGGAGTTATATTTATATATACATATACATTTTTTCTCACATGTCAGAAAGCTTGTAATGCCTTCAGCGAAGCAGATTTAAAACATTTTCTTGAGAAGCTCTATAGGGTTGTACAATGTAGATGTTCTCCAGTGTCTTAATAAATTTCAATGACA
>NW_011889391.1:129516-129849 GCF_000151845.1 Pteropus vampyrus
CCTTCAGCGAAGCAGATTTAAAACATTTTCTTGAGAAGCTCTATAGGGTTGTACAATGTAGATGTTCTCCAGTGTCTTAATAGGTTACATTGACACAATATTTTTTTAACTAAATGGATATTTTGATTTTACATTCAAAAGAAAATAAAAATGTCAAATTACTGCCCAAAAAACGATACAAAATTTAGTTCTGTGATTCAAATAAAAGGATTTAATGAAAAAATAAATGATTTATATGGTGTATTTCTTTGGTCTACTGTAATAAATTACTACAAATGGAGTGGCTTAAAATGTTAAAAATTTATTATCTCTTTGTTCTTAAACCCAGAGTCC
>NW_011889391.1:129899-131264 GCF_000151845.1 Pteropus vampyrus
TAAATGTATTTATACCCCTTGAGGTTACATTGACACGATATTTTTTTAACTAAATGGATATTTTGATTTTACATTCAAAAGAAAATAAAATGTCAAATTACTGCCCAAAAAACGATACAAAATTTAGTTCTGTGATTCAAATAAAAGGATTTAATGAAAAAATAAATGATTTATATGGTGTATTTCTTTGGTCTACTGTAATAAATTACTACAAATGGAGTGGCTTAAAATGTTAAAAATTTATTATCTCTTTGTTCTTAAACCCAGAGTCCAAAATCACAGTGCTGGCCAGGTCTCACTCCCTCCAAGAGAGAATCATTCAGTGCTTCTTCCAGCTTTTGGTGGCTCTTGACCTTCCTCGATTCTTGACCTTCCTCGATTCTTGACCACATCATTCCAATCTCTGTCTCCATCTTCACATGATCTCTATGTCTCTGTAACTTTATTCTAAACTTCTTTTGCTTTTCTGCTTTATAAGAACACTGGACATAGTGTTTAGTATCCACTTGAACAATGCAATGAAGGACCTCATTTATTTAATACATTTGCAAAAGTTTTATTCCCCTCAAATAAGACCACATCTACAGGTCCTAGTTTTACATATATTTAGAGGCCAAATCAACCCAATACACCTCGATATGGAGAGTTAAAGTATTAATTCAGGAAACTTCTAAAACTAAATAGATATTCACAAAGCAAAAGCTACAATGAAAAGGAATGAGGTTATTAGAGGACAGTGAATGTTGGGATAATAGGGGAGGGGATTTGTAGACTTAAAGCACCATGGACAGTGACTTAATGAGTCAAGAAAAAATGCAAAAAGAATACGAAGATTACTTTGCTTCCAACTTCTTAACTGCTGCTGTTTGCTTGCATTGGCCAATTCAAATCAGAGTACAGAGAGATAACTAAAGAAATCTGAAGGAATGGGAAGGTTAAAGAAAATAAGTCACAGATCATGACTCTAATCCCTGGTTATATAACATACTTGGTTAACCACCATTGTATTGCTCAGGCAATCTCTTAACTCACTATTTCAAAGTGAAAGGAAATAGAAATGTTCAAATTATACTATTACAATGGAGATAATTTGTGCTTTGATTACAAAAAAGTCCTTTACTTAACCCTATGAAACTAAGGTCCCTTAGCATAAAGTGAGGTTACTATGATGATATTCATCATCATTATTTAGAAACATAGACATAAAATTAAACGTTTTTTTTTCTGTTGTATCTACATGATCAACAGATAAGAATGTCCTTTACTGTAATTTCAAGTCTTTGTGTCATCGTAGTAAGTGACTTAGTTGTTTTCTGAGTGCTACCATGATGTCTTTGTTCCTCAGAGTGTATATAATGGGATTCA
>NW_011889392.1:0-273 GCF_000151845.1 Pteropus vampyrus
GCCTGACAGACAGGAGAACCAGGGGAGTCCAATGTCACTGAAGCCAAAGGAAAAGAAAACTTCAGGAAGGTCGAAGTAGCTTAGTGCAAACAGCAAATTTACACGGAAACTTTAAGATGACCATGAAATTTCAACAAATGAACTTAGAAAAGAAGTGAATTTTAGAGGGTGACCCCATCATGAAACCAGCAAATATACTGAAAAGAGAGTAAATACATTTGAGAATGTACAGAGCAAAACCGGCCGAGGAAGAGATCACCTTTTGTATTGATT
>NW_011889392.1:323-633 GCF_000151845.1 Pteropus vampyrus
CGAGTTTAGCGACACTATAAAAAGATCTGAACGAAGGAAAAGAGGGATCTAGGGTAGCTGGGCTGGACGGATGCTCCAAGAACAAGGAAGAAGATAAGATAAGGTTTCATCTTATATTATTGTAGATTTACCGTGAATACATCTATAAAATTACACCCTTCCTTAAGCAAAAACAATAAGTGAATTTTCTGAAAGATTATTGTCTCGTAATAAACGTTAGGTATTATTTTATTGGAAGTATCTTTCTGGAAAGGTTGCATGTATCATCTCATTTAATCATCGCACAAAGCTCGAGGAGAGTATGGATGTC
>NW_011889392.1:6033-7774 GCF_000151845.1 Pteropus vampyrus
TGTGTGACATGGTGACCAGAGCTCTTCAGACACAGCTCCTGCCTCCCAACTGCTCTGTCCTTAGGGCCAGGACATGTGTTTCCTCCTGTGGCCTCCCCATCACCTCAGGTGTCTCTGTGCTCCACTCAGACTCCTCAGGGTCACTCTGTCCACGGCTCCCTTGGTTGTTCAGTGGTCAGGACTGAGGTGGTGTCTCCCCTACAAATTCCTCTTGTCCCAGGATGAAGTTCAGAACAGCGTCCATCCTGGGAGGCATGTCCCCTTCCATGCAGGACACTTGGCTTTTTCCTATTATATGATTCCTTGCTCATTAGGCTCCATGTGTCCTGATATCTGGTGACTGTCTTCATGCCAATAGTATGATGATCTCATCGTAATGATGTCCGGTAAACAGTGATGCTAACATGGGTTTATTGCGATTTGACTGTGTCTGTGGTGTAAGTGTTTCCTGTCTAGGCATCACAACATCTAAACCCGGAAGGCCAAGACTTAGGGGGAATGGAGTCATCAATCTCCCAAATAGTTCACTTGGTGCCATGGAGATTCCTCCACTCACCCCCGTAACACCAGTGCCCGTGTAGCTGATCAATTTGGGACAGATCGTACATCCTAGTTGTGACTCAGGGCACATGCCGCAGTCTCAGGGGTGGCTCTCCCTTCCTACCAGGTGTCACTTTGTGTCGGTATCTCTGGGGCCCTTTCCACCAACCTGATCTTTATACCCTCCTGTCTCTCAGTGGATACGGGCTCGTCTGGGACACACACGTATGGTTGAGGCCACTCTCTGCAGCTGAGGATCACCCTTTAGTTGCTGATAGCTTGAGACTGTTCACTGAGATTTGCTGTCAACAGGGCCAATATGTCTTTTTTGAAGGGTCCTGAGTGGCACGACCCCGTGTCCTCCACTTGAGTGTGGGAAGCACAATCACTAGAATTTATAATCTGGGTATCGAATACCACAATTTGATTGCTGTGTATAATCTCCTTATCAGGGTCCCCGTGTACTCAGGAATTTCGCATGACCCACGAGACCCCTGCTCCCCTCTGAGAAGCTTCATGGGACACTGGGTCTCAGCTCATGGACACCCCCATGGACACATATGGAGATTTCAAAATTTCTTCTTGGCTTACTTATGATGAATTGAGGATGTGGCTTATCTGTCTGCAACATTTAGTATATTCTGAAATCCTCATTCTGCAATTTTGTTTTCTTAACTACACACTTAGACATTTTTCCTTCTCAATTTTCGATATTCCTTTGAAGCACTTCTAGAGGTTTGTTGTTGTTGCTGTTTTGAGAAACCAATAGACACAAGCTGCGTGAAATAGGCTGATTAGAGAGTTGTGACTCTTGTCTCTCTGACACGTCCTCCCTGCAGACTCATGTTCTCTGTCGAGCCCCCTCCCAGCCCCCTGCCTGCCCGTCACCCCTGCAGGGAACACTGGGGAGTCACGAGGAGTCTCTGTAGGGAACACTCTCTGAGGACAGAGGGACCAGTGCTGTCCTGCTTCTGTGACTCTGAGCTTTTCCTCAGGGACACACACAGAGAGGCTCTCTCTGGTCCATGGGGTTGAGACGCAGGAAGAGAACGCCCTCCTCTGCAGGGTGGAGAGTCTGACACGCACGCAATGTTCCCTGGACTGTTAGGTGTGGTAAAAGATCCTGGTCCTTTTGGGTTCTTTTTTCCCATTTTACTTTCATTTAAGTTTTTCTCCATAGTCAGCAAATGAGAGACATGAT
>NW_011889392.1:8092-8358 GCF_000151845.1 Pteropus vampyrus
ATAAATCTTTTTGGGTCTGACAAGAATGCACTTGACCAACTCCTCTGGGGCCGTGGACAACAAGCCCCTGAGGACACCCCAGCCTCTGAGAACACAAGATGTTAGAGGCCAGGGAAAACTCAACCCCACAGCCCCGTAGGATGACACCACAGCCACGAGGTTTCCTGCTCTAAAATCTAACTGGAGGCAGCCACGCCCCAGGACTGTCCATTCAGTTAAGGGTGAAAATGCTGCAAACAGATGATGCCACCAAAGTATGCTGCCTG
>NW_011889392.1:8876-9246 GCF_000151845.1 Pteropus vampyrus
CCACTTCTGAGGATGTGCGAAGTCTACCTTCTTTTCACCTTGTAGAGTCAACTATGCTTTTTGCCGTATGATGTCCGGATCCTGTACTCATAAGACAGCGGATCTAGGAAAAATGGGACACTTCGCATTATCCAAACTGGAAATCTCCTGGTAACAGTTTTAAATGGTTTCCTCCAATAACTGGACTGACAAGAGATTACACTTATCTCATCCTAGGGAGATTATTTATAGGATCATCAAGCTAGTAAATGGCAAGTAGGATTACTGCTTTAAAGAAATTTTTTTTTTTTTTTTTTTAGAGAATATGACATCAAAAATATAGCACTTGGCTCTGGGTCGAGCTTGAAAAGCTTTATCAGTTCTCTGGCAC
>NW_011889392.1:9296-9721 GCF_000151845.1 Pteropus vampyrus
TCAGTGTCGGCCTCCATCCTCACACGGTGTTCTCCCTGCATCTCTCCATCTCCACACGGGCCTCTTCTTAAAAGGACACTGGTCATATGGCATTAGGAGGCCGCCCTTCCCAAGGACCGCCTCATCTTCACTCATTACATCTGCAGTGACCCCGTTTTCAAATATCTTCCTTAGTTCTTCAGTTAGAACTTCAAAAGACATTCTTTTGGGGACACCATTCAATTCAGTAGGAAAGAAGAAAATCTTCAACCAGAATTTTAATGTTTAAGACTGTTAAAATGTTAAGAATACACTTGTTTGCATTAAAATGAACCCTAAGAAACATCTATAATGTACAGAAGGTGATTTCAGCTGAGAACAAAATCATCGAAGATGATTCTTTTGGAGGAAATACATTTGGTCTCAAATCTTAGATCTGACACAGA
>NW_011889392.1:9771-10595 GCF_000151845.1 Pteropus vampyrus
GGGAAGGAATAGAGAATATTTTCATCTTTGTGTGTTATAAAAGTTTTAATTTTGTAAGAATATATCAATTGCAGAAAGCTTGAAAAGTTAATACAGAAACATCCACATAATGCTATAATCTTGGAAAACCACAGTCATTTATTAAAACAAAGAACATTGGAGTAATAATATTTATTAACTGCAGGCCTTATTCAGACTTCATAATTTTTTCCCCAATATTTTTTTTCCCTTCTTTGTGCCAATCCGGGAATCTAATTGCGCAAAAAGCCATACAGATCACATGCCTTATAGAATGCATTTTTCCTTTAAATTTATTTTGCATTGCCTCAACACAATATTTTTCTAACAAGATTTTTCTTATTGGAGAAAAAACAAACAATTCACAAATTCACACTCTCCTGTCACGGTCCAGTGCCGGACGCCTTAGGGGGAGCTGGCGTAGTGACACAACCTGCAGCCCTGCTCCTCCTGTCCTGACTTCAGGGGAGTCAGCTCAGGTATAAGCTTCTGGAAGCCACTTCTACTCTAGACGCCTTCTAACAGCATACATGTTCCCATGAGCCACAAAATGCATCCTTAGAGAACACGTGCTTGTGGAAATTCCTTCCAATTTCTGGTTAACTTGAAATAAATCGCAGTTTTCAGAGATGTCTTGAGATTTTAATTTTGTTTCTCAGTGTCCCTGATTTTTGAATGGGAGAGATTTCATCCTAGCTTGTTAAAATAATTGAATTTTAAACAGAAATTTTCAAGAATAAGTTCAGAATTATAGAAGTAGAGGTACTTCTTAAACTTTAATGTTCATAAAAACCTCCTGGAGAGAT
>NW_011889392.1:14409-15608 GCF_000151845.1 Pteropus vampyrus
ATCCAATATCATCCCCAACAGAGAACCAGTGAGGGAGAAGATTTGGAAGTCGTGGGGATTCACTGGAGAAAGTGAGGACGTGGTGGGTCTGAAGCCATGTCCATAATGGGGAGGGGTCTTCAAGTACAAGGAAGACAGGACCTCCCCAAGAGTGACATCTCACGAGAGAGAGAGAGAAACCCAGCTTCCTTAGGGTGTCAGGGCTCAGGGAAGAAGGCGGGTAACTTGGGCCGAGAGCAGGGGACATGCCAGGGCTTGGTAGAGGGCCACCTGCTTCTCCCGGGTCACTTGTGCTGGACTTCTGCTTTCCTTGCCAGCTTTGCCGGCACCTCTGAGGAGTCTCGTGTGTCTGGTACAAAGTGATTCTGTTTGCACTGGAGACCAGTGGGAATAGGAGGTGTTTTTATTGACCTCATAAACATAGACCAAGGTGAGAACACGAAGCCACCAGATTTAATAGTACATTTGACAGTAGAATCTTTAACCTGAGCTGATATTGTACACAGTCGGGGACACAGCAGTGACTGGACAGACAGAGGTGTGCAGGGCAGATGTTCACCTCACTTTCTGCTGGGACAGACTTCTATGTGGCAGTGGGTTATATTTAGTCATGTGATAGTGATAATCAGCTTCCTCATCAGGCTGGAGCCCAGAGTTGGTCAAGAGACCATGAGTACAAAGCAGGAGTCAGAGATGAGGGCTGAACCCCTAAGGGTCAATCACCTCTGTCCTAGGTCACAGAGTAGGGGCTCTGCCTCGGGGCCCTTGAGACCATTGCCATGGTGACCCCAATGTGTTCGCTGCATCTTGTGCAGGAGAAGTTGACCTTGGATCTGAGCACATCGAGAACTTCAAAAGGGGGTGACATGGGCACCTAATGGAGACTTCCCATCCTCTTGTCCCACAGCCTGCCTCAAGCCTGGATGGTTGGAAAGCTCCAGTGAGGTCTGAAGGGACAGGAGGACACAGTCAGTGCCTGCGGGGTCAGGAGATCCACTCAAGGGAGTCCCCATGGTCTGAACTGGTGTCACTGTAAGGACCTGTCATCCATGGGCCAAGTTCACCCCCTTCCCTGGGGTGGACTCAGCATTTCCCAGCAACTGTTGGGTACCTCGACACTTTCGTATCCCATGAAGAAGGTTCCTGGCTTCAGGTCCCAAATCTTCTTTGACAATCGCCCCTCTCCTGACATCATATCC
>NW_011889392.1:16864-18871 GCF_000151845.1 Pteropus vampyrus
CCCAGGAGCCTGGAAGAGGAAGAGACACAGAGATGGTGATGCTGGGGCTAGAGACAAGAGGAGGGAGCAGGGTCCCGTGTGGCCTCCCTAGGTCCCCTCCACTGTCCCTGTATCCGGTCACCTGTGCAGTGAGTGAGGAGGGTGAGGAGGAGAGGGGACCAGGCCATGGTGGAGATGATCACTGAGTCCTGCCCTCTGTGTCCCCACATCTGAAGCAGAGCTTCCCCCAAGTCTCTCCCTCCCCTCTTCAAGCTGTGACAGAGGGAGGCTCCACTCATGCAAATGAGAACCCCAGCTTTCTGGTCCCTCACTGGATCCTGGTTCAGGCCAATCCGACTGGGAGCTGAAGGGATAAGCAGGGGCGGGGCTGTGTGGGGCCTGTGGGGTGAGGTTGTCACAGCTGCGAGCCATGCATAGGGGGCTCCAGGCAGTGCCAGGTGGTTTGTCTCAGCTGGGGTCCCCCAGACTCCACAGAAACAGTCACTGAGTGCCCCCTGGTGCCCAGTCCCAGATGCATCACTCTGTGACATGGTGACTAGAGCCCTTCAGAAACAGGTCCTGCTCCCTAAGGCTCTGTCCACCTTCCCCTGACTAAGGGCCAGGCCTTGTGTCCCCTTATGTGGCCTCCCATCCCCTGAGGGCAGTCTCTATGCTCTACTCAGAGTCCTCAGGGTGAGTCTGACCACAGGTTCCTTGGCTGTTTGGTGGTCAGGACAGAGGTGGTGTGTCTTATACAAACTCCTCATGGATCAGGACAATACAGAGCAGTGACCGTCCCCGTGGAGGCGAGTCCCCTTCTGTGCAGGACGCGGTTCTTCCCTTCTGTGTGATTCCTCCTTGTTAGATCGAGCCGTGTGTCTCCAGCACACGAACTGCTGGTTCCGTGTCCCCCCCGGGGACTCACGGCACTTTGTTTTACACTTGCTCCTTGACCAAGCTTCACCTGGCAACCGGTCTCCTTGTTAGTGTGTGAACTGCATAAAACACGGCACACAAGTCTGTGTCGTATGTGTATGAGAGTCAGGTCTCTGCATTTCTGAATCAGGCTCACGCTGATCTCAGCCTCCAGGACACAGAAGAGGAGGATGACCGTGACAGCACCACCTGGGACCGGGACCCCTGCCATGGGGATTCTCAGCAATGACCCTGAGATGACCTGGGGGAGCACTTGCTTGGTGATGAGACCAGAAGGGACCAGAATCAGAATATGTGGCCAGGGGTTCACGAGCTGGGCTTCTGGGACTGTCCCCCCTGAGGGACGGGCAGATGGAAGAGAGGTGCTCAGGTGAGGGTGGACAATGCTGTCACTGCAGCTAATAAACCTGTTGCACCCATGTTGCTCCCCGTGGCAGAAGGTGGCCAGACGTGGAAGTTACGCTGCATTCGACCTTTTCTGAGACTACTGAATTTTAGATCATGGCCTCACTGATGGAAGTCTGTGGACTTTTTCGGAGGCTGATCTTTTGCAGAACAATGCAATGGTCAGGGAGGCAGATCTGGGATTTTGTGAGACAGGCGCCAGCTGGCCTGCGTGCCCTGCTCAGCTCCCAGTGTCCACAGTGCCACACCCAGCATGAACTGAGGAAGAGGGTGGAGGGCAGAGCGATGCACATGGAGGGGCCAGTTAGGGAAACTGTCTTTCCTCTCCTCTCCTCTGTGGACCCAGATCTCTCAGCCATGTGGTCAGCATGTGATGGACCCCGCTACAGCTACAGCATGTGATGGACCCCGCTACAGACCTTGTTTTACCCAGACCATTGAGATAGTCCCTGGTCAATGACCGTGCCACGGAAGACGCTGTGAGTGACCCGGTCTGGTGCTCGTGAAGGCCAGGGCTCCAGATCAATAGGTCAGGAGGCTGAGTCTCTCTTACCTGGAAGGGTTGTTTGGAGGATGAGATGCCCATGACTGCACGGGCATTTAGTTCCCAGGAAGGAAATCAGTCTGGTGACATGGGTACCATAAAGAAGGGACATCTCAAATAAAGCTCAGAGAAGAAGGGGGAAA
>NW_011889392.1:18921-20944 GCF_000151845.1 Pteropus vampyrus
TCTTAACTCCCAATGTGATAGTCTCTGGAGACCAGGTCTAAAGGAGGTAACTAAGGTTAAGGAGCTCAGGCGGGTGGCGCCCAATCAGAAGGGCTGGTGTCTTTATGAGAAGAGGAGGAGAAACCAGGGGTGAGCGCACACAGAGAGAAGGCTGTGTGAGGACTCGGGGAGAATGCAGCCGTCTGCCGGCCAAGGAGCGAGGCCTCGGGAGAGACCCACCTGCCCACACCTCTGCCTTGGACTTCCAGAATCCAGAACTGTGGGAACATACGGTTCTGTTAGTTAAGGTTCCCGTCTGGGTATTGTGTTATGACAGCCCCGGCTCCAAAACACCTCTCATGGACTCTGTCCCTAGGTCCACCCGCCCCACATCCAGGAACTTCAGGTCACTTAAGAAAATCACACAATGTGGACAGATTTAGCAGACAGGTTTGCTGGCGTGGGTTTCAGACCTCAGATTTTCCAAACAGAAAAGAGAACGTCCTTTCCTGTAAGAAGAGTAGGGCTGCACAGGGAAGCCCCGTTGCAGGGGGTCAGCAGGTTTTTGTCTCACTTCCCCACGGGCCTGGAGCACTGAGTGAGCATCTAGACTGTTGTCCCATGCGGAGCAGTAATAATCGGCCTCGTCCTCAGCCTGGAGCCCACGGATGGTCAGGGAGGCCGAGCTGCCAGATCTGGAGCCAGAGAATCGGTCGGGGACCCCCGAAGGTCGACTGCTAGCACCATAGATGAGGGTTTTGGGGGCTGTTTCCGGGAGCTGTTGGTACCACTGCACATAATTGCCAAGCCCAATGTTGGAGCTGCTTCCAGTGCAGGAGATGGTGACACTCTGTCCCGGGGCCCCAGACACTGAGGACGGCTGGGTCAGCACAGACTGGGCCCAGGAGCCTGGAAGAGGGAGAGACACAGACATGGTGATCCTGGGGCTAGAGACAAGAGGAGGGAGCAGGGTCCCGTGTGGCCACCCTAAGTCCCCTCCACTGTCCCTGTATCCGGTCACCTGTGCAGTGAGCAAGGAGGGTGAGGAGGAGAGGGGACCAGGCCATGGTGGAGATGATCACTGAGTCTTGCCCTCTGTGTCCCCACAGCTGAAGCAGAGCTTCCCCCAAGTCTCTCCCTCCCTACTTCAAGCTCTGACAGAGGGAGGTTTCCACTCATGCAAATGAGCACCCCAGCTTTCTGGTCCCTCACTGGACCCTGGTTCAGGCCACTCTGACTGGGAGCTGAAGGGATAAGCAGGGGCGGGGCTGTGTGGGGCCTGTGGGGTGAGGTTGTCACAGCTGCGAGCCATGCATAGGGGGCTCCAGGCAGTGCCAGGTGGTTTGTCTCAGCTGGGGTCCCCCAGACTCCACAGAAACAGTCACTGTGTGCCCCCTGGTGCCCAGTCCCAGATGCATCACTCTGTGACATGGTGACTAGAGCCCATCAGAAACAGGTCCTGCTCCCTAAGGCTCTGTCCACCTCCCCCTAAGGGCCAGGCCATGTGTCCCCTTATGTGGCCTCCCATCCCCTGAGGGCAGTCTCTATGCTCTACTCAGAGTCCTCACGGTGGTTCTGAGCACAGGTTCCTTGGCTGTTCTGTGGTCAGGACAGAGGTGGTGTGTCTTATACAAACTCCTCATAGATCAGGACAATACAGAGCAGTGACCGTCCCCGTGGAGGCGAGTCTCCTTCTGTGCGGGACGCAGTTCTACCCTTCAGTGAGGTTCCTCCTTGTTAGATCGAGCCGTGTGTCTCCAGCACACGAACTGCTGGTTCCGTGTCCTCCCCGGGGACTCGCGGCACTTTGTTTTACACCTGCTCCTTGACCAAGCTTCACCTGGCAACCGGTCCTCTTGTTAGTGTGTGAACTGAATAAAACATGGCACACGAGTCTGTGTCGTGTGTGTATGAGAGTCAGATCTCTGCATTTCTGAATCAGGCTCACGCTGATCTCAGCTTCCAGGACACAGAAGAGGAGGGTGACCGTGACAGCACCACCTGGGACCGGGACCCCTGCCATGGGGATTCTCAGCAATGACCC
>NW_011889392.1:22156-23233 GCF_000151845.1 Pteropus vampyrus
GTGGGAAGTTCCTGCTCTTGTTGTCCCAGAGGCCACCCCACACCCTATATTGTTGGAAAACTCCAGTGGGATCTGAGAATACAGGAGGACACAGTCGGTGCCTGTGAGCTCAGGAGAACCACTCGCAGGAGTCTTCACGGTCCCCAGTGGTGTCACTGTAGGAGCACGTCATCCATGGACCAACATCACCCCCTTCCCTGGAGCAGACTAAGCAGCTATTTCCCAGTGGCTATGTGGCACCCCACCCACTCACGGCCCATAAAGAGGGTTCCTCAGACCCCAGTTTTCCCCGTTGCTGCTCCCCACCCTGAATCCCACTCTGCATGCTCAGGTGTCAGGCCAGCTTTCTGTAGGTCAGTCCTCCTGGGCCTGGGTCCTCACCATCATCTCACATCTCAGTGCCTCGTCTCTTGAACACTCTGTCCCTCAGTCAGCCCTGAACTCAGGAGCCCGGGTGGGATGGGGACATTTCTGCTGTGACCCCTGAGAGAGCAGAGTCCATGCTGTGGAAAAGGATCTATGTGCTGGGATGTTCCTGGGCTCTGATGAAAGTGAATCTTGAGCCAGGTGCATCTTCCTTATTTCAGGATAGAAGGGCTGCTCCTCAGGCCCTACTTTTGTCACATGAACAACTGGCTAACTTTTCTGTGTCATCACCTATTATTTTGGTTTCATTTTTCCTGAAAAATCAGAAATGTTGAATGAAAAATGGATAGTAAAACATTATGACCAGGAAGGGTTCAAAGTAGAGGCTACAAAGGCCCAAGTTTTTAAAAGACTTTTAATTGTTCAGAACAAAGGCCTGAGCAGCCTGAGGTTTTTGTCCCACATCCCCATCTGCACGTGTCATGGTGCGAGCACTACTGTGCCCAACTGAACAGTAATAGTCGGCCTCATCCTCAGGCTGGGCCCCCGTGATGGTGAGGGCGGCTTTGTTCCCAGAGATGGATCCCGAGAAGCGACCAGGGATCTCAGAGGGGCAGCTGTTTGTGTGGTAGATAAGTGTGCGGGGAGCCCGGCCTGGGGTCTGCTGGTACCAACCGGGATAGTTACTGGTGGAGACTGACCCAGAGCTAA
>NW_011889392.1:23283-24654 GCF_000151845.1 Pteropus vampyrus
TACCAAATCCACAGAACACTCAAGGTCCCTGACTATATTCCCACGTCCCCCTCATTCATCCTCTGCAGCAGCTGGACTTCGGAGACTTAATCAGATTCTGTATCTTTCTTGTCACATCATCTAGGTTCCTGGCCCCGACCTGAGCCCAACACGTAGCAAGTGCTCAATAAATGGTGTAGACGGGTGGGCCCCTGAATAGTCAGCTGTCCTGAGAGAGACACAGCTGGACTCTGTCCCTGGTTCTGTCCTGACTCATCATGGATACTTCCCAGGGCAGCTGCCTCTGACATTAGGGATTGTCTACTAGGTGTGAGACAATCAGATCACGTGCTGCTGCCAAGGACAGGATTTGGTGGCCTAAACTGAGAGCACAGGGCTATATGTTCTAAATTATGTTCCCTGAAATGAGAGTGAGTTCCTGGATTTGACTAAATAAACAAACAAACAGGGATGTGTAAACTCCAAACTTCGGCATGGTCACAGATTGACCAAGTATCCGGGAGAGATTGGAGCATTTTCCATGTTGGCCTGTCCCAGAAATCTTCTCCTCTCAGACCAGACCAACCTGACCACACCCAGCACCCGGAAGGGCCATCTGATTTTGCACGTGGATGTCTGTGATGCCACCACCCACAACAGGAGAATGAGTAAGTCCCTCCATGGGATTGGGGACTGAGACATTAATTGTCTCTACACAATGAATGGCCTCCTGGCTGCTAAATGTAGGATGCGATCACAGTTCTTATGTTGCCAGGTGTGTCTGAAGGACCTGACAGTTTGTTTTGCTTCTGCCATGACTGTGGGGCCATCGCAAATATAGGACCATCTTAAATCAAGTTTGAGTTGAAAATTCTACCGGGTACCCTGCCGGTTCATACTGACAATAATTCTCCATGAATTACCTTATAGGCCGCCTTATTTTGCTGTTGTTGCTGTTGTCATTGTCATCGTTGTGAGGGACTCCTGTGAGATCCCCACCCCCATTCCACACATACTGACGTGGGATGTCTCTCTGACCACTAGAATTTAACGATGTCAGAGAAAAGTGTCCTCTCCTCCTGATTACCACTCTGGGCTTTCATTTGTCTTTCATTGCTAATCTGAAGGTTCATGCTGTCATCTTTTGAATCCATGATAAGTTTTTGATTCTTTTTCCTTATTTAGTCTAATTTTAAACTTGTTTTATTCTTAACATTGAGAACTAAGCCGTTAGTATAAACATTTTTTTCCCGTCCTAACTTAGTGGCCTCCAAGGTCTATTACTCATCCCACACTGAGCCCACAGTGATTAACTTTATTGGTAAATACACCAATATTGTCACTGAAGGAACAACCGAGCTTTCTGGAAACTTTCCTTTAATATTGGGGTTC
>NW_011889392.1:24704-25259 GCF_000151845.1 Pteropus vampyrus
CTCCCAGTGTCCACAGTACCACACCCAGCATGAACTGAGGAAGAGGGTGGAGGGCAGAGCGATGCACATGGAGGGGCCAGTTAGGGAAACCGTCTTTCCTCTCCTCTCCTCTGTGGACCCAGATCTCTTAGCCATGTGGTCAGCATGTGATGGACCCCGCTACAGCTACAGAGACAGACCTTGTTTTACCCAGACCATTGAGACAGTCCCTGGTTAATGACAATGTCAAGGGAGATGCTGTGAGTGACCCGGTCTGGTGCTCGTGAAGGCCAAGGCTCTGGATCAATGGGTCAGGAGGCTGAGTCTCTCTCACCTGGAAGGGTTGTTTGGGGGTTGAGATGCCCATGACTGCACGGGCATTTAGTTCCCAGGAAGGAAATCACTCTGGTGACCTGGGTACCATAAAGAAGGGACATCTCAAATAAAGCTCAGAGAAGAAGGGGGAAAACCCAGCAAGATCCTCTACTCGTCATCTGGAAAAGAAACATTCCTGGGTCACCACTGATCAAGAAGGGAGACTGAGGTCAAGGTTTACATCACAGACATGACCTTGGG
>NW_011889392.1:27092-27789 GCF_000151845.1 Pteropus vampyrus
TCAGCCTCGTCCTCAGGCTGGAGCCCAGAGTGGTCAGTGAGGTTCTGGTAACAAACCTGGGGCGGGAGATTCAGGCTCAGTCACACCCCTGGAAGGTCCCTCACTGCTGTCCGAGGTCGCAAATGTGAAGGCTCTGCCTGGGAGCCTGTGGGACCGTTGGTATGGTGACTCTCAAAATGTCTGCTCACCCCTGTGCAGGAGAAGGTGACTTCGGATCTGAGATTATCAAGAGCCTCACAGTAGGAGTGACACAGGTGGGAAGTTCCTGCTCCTATATTGTTGGAAAACTCCAGTGGGATCTGAGGATACAGGAGGACACAGTCGGTGCCTGTGAGCTCAGGAGAACCACTCGCAGGAGTCTTCACGGTCCCCAGTGGTGTCACTGTAGGAGCAGCGTCATCCATGGACCAACATCACCCCCTTCCCTGGAGCAGACTAAGCAGCTATTTCCCAGCGGCTGTGTGGCACCCCACCCACTCACGGCCCATAAAGATGGTTCCTCAGACCCCAGTTTTCCCCTTTGCTGACTCCCCACCTTGAAACCGACTCTGCATGCTCAGGTGTCGGGCCAGCTTTCTGTAGGTCAGTCCACCTGGGCCTGGGTCCTACCATCATCTCACATCTCAGTGCCTCGTCTCTCGAACACTCTGTCCCTCGGTCAGCCCTGAACTCAGGAGCCCGGGTGGGATGGGGACAT
>NW_011889392.1:27839-28138 GCF_000151845.1 Pteropus vampyrus
TCAGGAGCCCGGGTGGGATGGGGACATTTCTGCTGTGACCCCTGAGAGAGCAGAGTCCATGCTGTGGAAAAGGATCTATGTGCTGGGATATTCCTGGGCTCTGATGAAAGTGAATCTTGGGACAGGTGCATCTTCCTTATTTCAGGATAGAAGGGCAGCTCCTCAGGCCCTACTTTTGTCACATGAACAACTGGCTAACCTTTCTGTCATCACAGATTATTTTGGTTTTATTTTTCCTGAAAAATCAGAAATGTTGAATGAAAAATGGATAGTAAAACATTATGACCAGGAAGGGTTCA
>NW_011889392.1:29273-30122 GCF_000151845.1 Pteropus vampyrus
TAGAAGGGCAGCTCCTCAGGCCCTACTTTTGTCACATGAACAACTGGCTAACCTTTCTGTCATCACAGATTATTTTGGTTTTATTTTTCCTGAAAAATCAGAAATGTTGAATGAAAAATGGATAGTAAAACATTATGACCAGGAAGGGTTCAAAGTAGAGGCTACAAAGGCCCGAGTTTTTAAAAGACTTTTAATTGTTTAGAACAAAGGCCTGAGCAGCCTGAAGTTTTTGTCCCACATCCCCATCTGCACGTGTCATGGTGCGAGCACTACTGTGCCCAACTGAACAGTAATAGTCGGCCTCGTCCTCAGGCTGGGCCCCCGTGATGGTGAGGGCGGCTTTGTTCCCAGAGATGGATCCCGAGAAGCGACCAGGGATCTCAGAGGGGCGGCTGTTTGTGTGGTAGATAAGTGTGCGGGGAGCCCGGCCTGGGGTCTGCTGGTACCAACCGGGATAGTTACTGGTGGAGACTGACCCAGAGCTAAGGCCACAGGTGAGTGTGACCGTCCCTCCTGTAGACACTGAGAGTGATGGCTCCTGGGTCACCACAGTCTGAGAATTCGCCCCTAAAAACAACAGGAGAGATGCGATCAGCCTCAGACCCTCATTTTATGTGCCCCCCGAGGAAACAGAGTCTATTCTCCTGACCTGAGCTATAGGCGAGGAGCCTCAGCAGAAGCAACATCCAGGCCATGGTGGGGGCACTCACAGGACGCGGGCTCCTCAGTCTCCTGGGCTGGAGTGTGGTGTCCTTGGGCCTTTTTATGCCTCTCAGACCCATTAGGAGGAGAAGGTGCTTCATGCAAATCAGCTTCTTCTGTCTTCCTGCCCCAGTGTCACCCTGATGT
>NW_011889392.1:31548-33291 GCF_000151845.1 Pteropus vampyrus
TAATGTGATTAGACTATAATTTTTAATCCTGATACTGTTCATAATGGATTGGACTCCACGTTTTTTCTAAAATAAGAAAAGGAGTTCAGGCTACAGGCCCTCTAATTTCATATGTATTTTAAATCATTTTTAACCAAAGACTTAGGCTATGAGGATGGCAGAGCCAGCACCCTCTGAGCCAGGACCCCGGTTGGGAATTACCGTGTGGTAGAGAATAGATAACAACCACCTGTGCCCAGATGCCAGGAGCAAAAGGCTGTGCCAATGCCCTTCCTCCCCAGTGTCCTTTCCCTGTCCCCTAAAGGAAACTTCATTCCACTGAGTGAGGAGAAGAGAGGAATCTGGGCCATAGGGAAGAAACCCCAGAGTTCTGCTTGCTGAGGCCTAATTTTTGGCATTGAGACACCCCCTCCCATGGTGAGTCCTGTCCTGTGCCCAGGCAGCACTGTAGGTCAAGTTTCTCAAGCAAATTTATTTCCGTTGTGCTATTGTCCATCGACCTTTGCCTGTAAATCAGGTCTGGACAGTGTCTTCATAAGAGGAGGATGACACATGAGGTAAATGTGTGTGTCAGAGCCAAGTGTTCGTGTGGTTCCTCGTGGCCCAGGTGCAGGAAAGTCACACTTCAGCGGGGACAGTGCCTGCTCAAGTGTGCAGAACCAGTGGAGCATTCTCCCAGCCTGCCTGGCCCAGACCCTGAGCGCTCAGGACAGGTCCACCTGCGCCCCCTGCTGGTCTCCAAACTTAGTCCTCAGCCCATTCCATCCACCTGGTCTCCTGGAAGGGCTTATGAATTCTGCAGGTGCATCTTCCTCATGTCGCTTCCCAAAGCAGTAGAAGGAGAAGCATCACCGTGTGCAATCTGGGGCGAAGACGTTACGTTCTCAAGTCCCTAACGACCTGCAGGCAGATAAGTGGATGCATCTGTTCCTAGATGTTTCAGGATTTCCCGATACTTGATTTTGCTTCTGCCTTGGCCCTGATTCATTATGAGCACATGATGACCTTGAACTAAGAGCCAGGCTTAAAGTTCTCCAGGAACCCTGCTTGCTCATACCTGGTCATATTCTTCTTGGGTGACCCTCGCAGGTGTAAATATTTACTGGCGGTTATCTGTTGCTTTAGTCGTTGTTGTAAGGGGCACCTGACAGGTTCCCACTCACATTTCATGTGTGTTTGTAATGAGAGCAAAATGTCCTCTGGGAAAATGTGTCTTTTTCCTTGATTACTTCTGAAGGTTCTCAGGTGACCTTGAAAATGACCTTGACGGGACTTTTTATTTTGACCGTGATATATTTAAGCTTCTTTTACTCTAGGTTCCTAATTTTTCTCATCTGCGGATTGAGAGGGAGAGAACATTACTGTGAACATAACTCCTATTCTTTATAGCGGTTCTTCCTCCATTTCTGGCCTAGGAAACTCTCAGGATGTGTCCCAGTCTGCCTCGGGCCTGCTCATGTCCATTTGTTAAGAAATCTATGGATTTAATGGAGGTGGGATAAGGATTAGGTCTAAAATACTGACAGCTACTAAATCTCATCCCAGACAGAGAACCAGAGAGGTTGGAAAACTACGAGAAATCCCAGGGTTGAAGTGGGGAGAGTGAGCCGCTGAGGGTCTGATAGTCGCGCCCTTAATGGAGGGCGTGTCCCAGGGCCAGGGGGTCAGGAGACCCTCGGAGGGCGATCTCAAGAGAGAGAGACTCTGCCTTTCCTGACATTCATGGCTCAGGGCATGAGCGGT
>NW_011889392.1:33875-37405 GCF_000151845.1 Pteropus vampyrus
CCTGCGACCTGACCCCATACCGTGCATGGATGTGTCAGCACAGCCTGGGTGTAGGAAGCTAAATGATCTAAAAGATCCAGGGAGGTCAGATTTGGGGTCTCTGCTCACGCTGTCCTCAGTCTAACAGACTTGAGGATCCAGTGCGCAGAGTGTGGGTTTGCCAGAGAGGTTGGTGAATGAGGAGCAATTGCAAAAAGATAAAGTCACCAGATGTGGGATCTGCAGATGACCTGAGAAGGAAGCCCCGCTGTCCCCGTGTGAGGTGCGGTGGGAAGACAGTTAGGATACGAGCTACACACCCATTTCTCATACCCGCACTTGATCCCATGAGCAGACACTCGGTGCTCCCATGAGCACTACTGCAGGGGAGACTGACTGTGGGTCCGGAGTGCTGACTCTCATCTCCCGGGCCTGGGGCAGTGAGGAGGACGGGGACCTCGCATGGTGCTGGTCAGTGGTGTTTGGCTCCACGCTCAAGTCGTAACTGGGAGCTTCTACTGTAGGTGACAACAAAGAGAAGCAAAGTTCCCAGAGGTCGTGGCTGTATCAACGCGTGCAGATCTTTGGTGATGTGAACAGATCCTGATGCTGATGTGTCAGAATCACACCGTTCTAGCCACCGTTGTTGCTTCTCCCAGGGCAGTAGCTGTTCGCTTTCTGTCCTGGGATCCAGCCCCTTAAGGAAGGTGGATCAGCAGGGAGAAAGACAGGGCCCTGAGAACACAGGACTGTGTCCACACAGCAGGAGGTGGCAGAGCTGGGGAAGGATGCTGCATGAGCATGAACGTCAGGAGCCTGCACCTGTGTGGCTAAGATTACAGAAGAAAGGGGCATCCAGCATGTGGTGTGGACAACCCACTACCCTGACCCTTGGGCCCCAGAGCTGAGTCCCAGCCGCATCACATCTCTTTTTCTGCTCCAATCATATTGGCCTCTTTGTCTTTCTGTCCCCTTCCTGTGTCCTGCCCTGGGGAACTGTCTATGGTTAGTGTGGAGGAGGGGGAGTCTGTGTCCTGGGTCCACACAGGCCCTGAGAGGGCCGAGCCTCAGGAAGTGGAGGTCAGGGAATCGGAGATTCCCCAGCAGGCCTGGCTTCCCACGATATCCACGCCCACAAGACCAGGCATGCGACACCCAGTTGTGGCAGGGACATCTCCACAGTCTTTATGAAACAGAGGGAGGCAGCTATTGGACGACACTCATTATCTGAGAAGGGTCTTCACATTATCTTCCCAGGAGTTATGGACGCAGATTTCATTTCTAACCTCTGAAAATACAATCGGAGTCAGAGTCTCTTGAAATCACATGTACTCTCTACCATACAGAGCATTTGTGGTCATGATTGTCCTTGAACAGGGTGCAGGTCACAGAGTCCTTCACTGAGATGAGGTTACATTCACAGACATGTCACCGCAGTGCACATTACAGGTGACAGCACACACTCAGCACTCAGGGGCACCCAGCCCAGGCCAGCTGCACCCACACTCTGCCCGTCACCCCTCAGGGCAGCGTCTCCTCCCCTGCTCTGTGCCCCTCAGTGACCAAAGCTGCTGTCCCCACCGCACCTTGATGTGTCTCCTGTGACTTCACATCTCCCTCCTTCCCCTCCCCGTCCTCAGACGCAGGCAGGTCGTATGGACACAGAGCACAATTCTCCCAGGCGAAAATTCCTGTTACGTGTTTTCTTAGAGTATCTTAACTTTTTATGAAATCCATCACCATTTCAAGTATATTATACTCAAAGTTACTGCAATGATCCTCTTGATCAGTTGAGGGGATCTCTTAACCACATTGAATGTTTCGATACATAAACTAGAATTATTTGTACATTCATTAAAATATTTAATTTTAGAATGTTTTATAGTTTTCAGTGCATACAAATTTTAAATTCTATCAGATTTTTCCTAATGTATTACGTATGTGTGATGCTATCATAAATGCATTATTTTTAACTCTGGTTTAAGGGCCCATTGCGTCCCCGCTCCACGTGGAAGCACTCAGACCTGGAGCAGCGCCGAGTCACCCCCTCTGCTCCCTCAGGAGGGCAGGCCCTGACCTAAGCCCCTCAGGCTCCTCCTGTGTCCCCACTGAGGGCTGTGGACTTTGGACACGGGGTTACTGCCAGTGGACACGGTAACAGGAAGAAGATATACTAGCAACGGAGAAATGCAAATTTAATCTAAAGAGAAGCATGTGATATTGTCAGATCAAGTGGTCTGAAGAAAATCGAATTTTGACAGAAGAAATTATGAAAGAAGTCACCTCCTGTCTTGACTGGTCAGATCCCCTACCATGAGTGATGGCACCAGGCCAGGATGTTAGGGGCAGGTTTGTGTCTCACTTCCCCAAGGGTCTGGAGCACTGTGTAAGTCTTTGAGTTGTCATCCCATGTGTTACAGTAATAGTCAGCCTCGTCCTCAGGCTGGAGCCCGGAGATGAGCAGAAGCCCTGCGTTGGCCGAGGTGTCTTTGGATCCAGAGAAGCGGCTGGGGACCCCGGAGCCCTGGTGCTTATGGGAGTCTGAGTAGAAACTCAGGATATACCGGGGAGGGCTCCCTGGCTTCTGCTGGAACCAGTTTATCCAGTGGCCACCAACACTGAAGCCACTGCTCAGGGTGCAGGTGAGTCTGGCTGTTGCTCCCGGAGATGCAGAGAGGGAGGGCGGCTGAGTCACCACAGGCTGGGAGAGGGAACCTGCAAACACAGACAAACTTGGTCGCTGGCACAAGAAATCAGAGAAAATTTCTCAGGATTTTGAGCAAGAGGGCGGCGATGTTGGGGGAAACCCAGCGTCCCCAAGGCCTGTCCCTACCTGTGCACTGAGAGAGGAGTACGAGGAGGACGGGGGTCCAGGCCATGGTGCATGCAGCCCCTGAGCCCACAGTGGAGCTGGGCTGCCACAGGCCTCCTTTTCTTCTCCAGCCTCCGCCAGAGAAGGGGCTGTCCATGCAAATGTGTGTCCATCCAGTGACCGCCCAGCCCCTCCCTGAGCCCTGGTGCTAGAGCTCAGCTCACACCCAGACTGAGGAGGATAGAGACTGGCTTCGCCCCATGGGAGAGCCCTGGGAGGAAGCACCTGCTGACACCACACAAAGGTCCCTGCTCAGGGGACTCTGCCAGGCCAGAGAGGACACAGCTGCTGAGTCTCATCAGGGAGCAGAGAACAGCCCCAGTCCCAGGCTCCTTTGAGTGAATGATCCTCACTGAGCAGTTCTGTAGGGACCACAGGGCCGTCCCACAGCGCCTTCTGCTGGTTGCAGGACACACACCTCCCTATGGCCCAGAGCCCTCAGAGCCCAGCTGCTCTGTGCAGCTCAGCGGGTCCCTGTCTCTAGTCACACACCCATGGGCTGATTCCTAGTGAATGTGATTCCCATAAGCTGTACATGGATTTTGATTTGTTTGTACTGTTTGGTTCCTGCAACAGCCTTACCATGTTTTAATTGTTTTTCTTTAAAAATATATCTTGATAACCAAACTGTACTTCTCACGACTTTTTGTTAATTTGAAAATGTTCTAGGCAAATCTTG
>NW_011889392.1:38221-38603 GCF_000151845.1 Pteropus vampyrus
TAGAAACTTCTGATGGGTCCTCAAGAAATTTAATGTATAGTTACCAAATGACTCAGCAATCAGAATCCTAGGTGTCTATCCAAGAAAGTAAAACAAAAACAAAGTCAAAAATTTATACACAAATGTTTCTAGCACATACACAAATGTTCCTAGCAGATATATGCATAACAGACACAAGATGAAAAATAACCTAATGTCCAACAGTGGATGAATGGGTAAGTGAACTGAACTATGTCCAAACAATGGAATATTACATGTCAAAAACAAAAAAAATGAATGTCTCACCGATGGCCCAACAATGGATCTCAGAAAATTTGCAAAGCAACAAAGTGAAATAAACAGTCACAAAAGTCCACGTATTTTCTGGTTTCACCTATATGAA
>NW_011889392.1:38763-41247 GCF_000151845.1 Pteropus vampyrus
TGCAGATGCGTGCGGACTTCCTCTGAAGGATAATGGAAATGTTCTAAAGTTAGACTTGGGGGATGGTTGCCCAGCCTTGTGAATATTCTAAACACCATTAAGTTGTACACTTTAAATGGATGAAATATGGCATGTAAATCACTTCTCAAGAAATGTATATCTTTTTAAAATAAGCTATGATAGTGAGCGACTGTCACTGACCCTTTAAAGTGTGTCTGTGCTCAGAAAGTCAGATTCGGACACTATAGATCTGGCCACGGTCACCCTCTTTATTTGTCAGAGGCAGTTGTGGGGGTGATCAGAGAAACACGGGCAGATTTTTGTCTCATATCCCCATGGGGCTGGAGCACTGTGTCATCGCTGATGCTACCGTCCCAAGCTGAACAGTAATAATCAACGTCATCCTCAGGCTGGAGACCTGCGAAGCTCAGATAGGCCGTGTGTTTCCGGACCTGGAGCCAGAGAACCGATCTGGGACCCATGAGGACTGAGAACTCAGGGGTCAGCACGGTTTTGGGGGCAGCACCAGGCATCCGCTGGTATCAGTGCACAGTATAGGTTCCAACGTTATTGTTGTTTCTGGTGCAGGAGGGAGTGACCTGTCCCACAGACCCGACACCGAGGCTTCCTGCCTCAGGCCAGACTGCGCCCAGGTCTCTGGAACAGAGGAGCAGAGACGCAGAGAGTGAGACGGGGCCACTGAGCGTAGCATGTGCTGATATGTCAGTATCAGATTACTCAGTGGATGCAGCATTACCACATGTGATTTATTCCAGATATACAAGTTGGATTCCATATTGATCAACCTTTAATATAACACATTATATCAATAAATCATAGGTTAAATTATATGATCTCGATAGACCTCGGAATAGTCTTTGACCAAATTTAAATAAATTCCTAATAAAAACACACACAAATAGAAACAAGAGTGCATTTATGATATGAATGCACGTTCTCTCCCATGCACATATGACTTAGTCTTACAGCCAGCACCTGAGCTAATGGGGCGGGGAGGAGGACATGTACACGGAGACCAGGAGTAGATCAATGTGACTTTAATTCCATTAAAATTTACCATCTATCTGCAAGTATCACCATGCAATTGAACAAGAAAACATGGACGGTTAAATCTTCTCATCGATGGGCATGGACACGTGCTCATTCCCAAAGCCCCGAATGGATGCTGCAGCCTGAGACACTCCGGGGCTGGGGCAGCAGGGACAGAAGACACCTCCCCGTGAGCAGAAAGAACAGGCATTGACACTGAGGACTCATGAGAGGGCGACTTAGCTCAGTAAACTTCTGGAAATAGGTAAATGACCAATGATGAAGATGCAGGATTCCACAGTCACAGTTCAGGTTTGAGATGGCCACGGCTAGCACCCCACCCCTGCCACTGAGTGTCAGTGCAGAGACTCATTGTCCCCAGCTGATGAGGAGCTGGCCTTTGTGTCCTTTGAGACCCTTGCTGCAATGAGTGGCTTTGAGGACACAAGGGAGATGAAGAACTTTCACTCCCAGGCGCTGACCCTGGATGAGCCTGGGCCCATGGAGGCAGCAGCAGAATCAGAAGGAGCAGAAGCCACAGGTGCAGCCTGAGTAGGTGCTGCTGGGCGTTCTCACTCCTGGCAGATGATAAAGTGGTTCTGGTCTCAGTTCCCCACAGGCCTGGAGCTCTGTGTGAACACCAGGGTTGCTGTCTCAGAGGTGCACTGAGTATCAGCATCGTCCTAAGGCCTCAGCCCAGTGATGGTTAAAGAGTCCGAGGTGCCGGATTTGAGCCAGGTGATCAGACAGGACCCTGAAGGTCGACTCTTATAGAGATAATTGCGAGATTAGGGGCCCGTTCCTGGCAGCAGGACCCGTACTGAACATGAGTGACGTGTCTTGATTCAGATGGGGCTGGATTCTGTGTATCTAGTTGTGTTCTAACCTGTCACAGAAACTGTCCCTAGGGTAGCCAATCCCTGGAATCAAGAAATTGCTTCTCAATTTGAGAAAATTATACAACGCGTTGCCACCAAGACAGACTAAGAATAGAATTCAAAGGAAGTGAACACATTCTCTAGACAACATTTCCCTGTGGTGGGTCTCAGCCCTCACTTTAGGTCAAACACACAAAGAAGGCGGCTGTCTGGTCAGAGGAGTGGGGTCGGCTCAGGGAAGCCCCACTGCACAGGAAACAGCAGGTTCTTGTCTCACTTCCCCAAGGGTCTGGAGCACTGTGTGAGCACTGAGACTATCGTCCCATGCTGAGCAGTAATAATCGGCCTCGTCCTCAGCCTGGAGCCCACGGATGGTCAGGGAGCCCGAATTGCCAGACTTGGAGCCAGAGAATCGGTCGGGGACCCCCGTGTCTCGATTGCTATCACCATAGATGAGGCGTTTGGGGGCCATTTCCGGGAGCTGTTGGTACCAGCTCACATAGTTACCACCAATGTTGGAGCTGCTTCCAGTGCAGGAGATGGTGACACTCTGTCC
>NW_011889392.1:42762-45745 GCF_000151845.1 Pteropus vampyrus
CAATGCAACAGTCAGGGAGGCAGATCTGGAACTTTGTGAGACAGGCGCCAGCTGGCCTGCGTGCCCTGCTCAGCTCCCAGTGTCCACAGTGCCACACCCAGCATGAACTGAGGAAGAGGGTGGAGGGCAGAGCGATGCACATGGAGGGGCCAGTTAGGGAAACCGTCTCTCCTGTCCTGTCCTCTGTGGATCCAGATCTCTCAGCCATCTGGTCAGCATGTGATGGACCCCACTCCAGCTGCACAGACAGACCCTGTGTTTCCCAGACCAGAGAGACAGTCCTTGGTCGGTGATTATGCAGGGGAAACGCTGTGAGTGACCTGGTCCAGTGCTCGTGAAGGCCAGGGCTCCAGATCGATGGATCGGGAGGCTGAGTCTCTGTCACCCGGAAGGTTTGTTGTGGGGATGAGACGCCCACAACTGCATGAGCATTTAGTTCCCAGGAAGGAAATCAGCCTGGTGACACGGGTGTCATGGGGAAGGGACATCTCAAATAAAGCTCAGAGAAGGGGGAAAACCCAGCAAGATCCTCCTCTTGTCATCTGGAAAGGAAACATTCCTGGGTCACCACTGATCAAGAAGGGAGACTGTGGTCACTGTTTCCATCACAGACATGACCTTGGGCCCTAAACCTCACATGCTGACTCCTGAACCTTCTTCAAGGAGGGGCAGCTACTCACCTCCCACCGTCTTCCCAAGGACCAGCTCTAAACCTTTTCCCACCCCCCATTCTCTCCCTCTTCCCTCCAAAACCACGCAGAATCTGACCTTTCTTGTGGGGAGTCACTTATGGACATGTGAAATCGTATAACAAGGAACAAGGATATTTGTGTACTTGGCAAAAATGTAAGAAGTTGAGATTGTAAAGCGCTGGGAAAAACTGGGAGGTAACTGTTCACATAGCAATCACTGCAAATTCCTTGCTACAGTTTAGCAGAGCGTTCTGAGTTGTGAGAATGTCACTGTTCTACTAGATAAGTAATCTAGCTAACCTTGGTTCTTGGCTACTGTTTTTATCATTGTAATGCTATAAGTAGTGTGTTCTAAATAAACTCGGGGACACAGCTTGAATCTGTTCTGCCTCCTGCAATCCTGTCTTTCTTTCTTTTCCTCAGTCCATGCTCCGCCTTTCAGGTATCCTCAATTACTTCATCGGCTCGCTTCCGACACTTTCTTCTCTACCTGCACCATCCCTTACCCAGGACTCTAGCTTCATCTTTGTACCAAATCCACAGAACACTCGAGGTCCCTGACTATATTCCCACGTCCCCCTCATTCATCCTCTGCAGCAGCTGGACTTCGGAGACTTAATCAGATTCTGTATCTTTCTTGTCACATCATCTAGATTCCCGGCCCCTACCTGAGTCCAACAAATAGTAAGTGCTCAATAAATGGTGTAGACGGGTGGGCCCCTGAATAGTCAGCTCTCCTGAGAGAGACACAGCTGGACTCTGTCCCTGGTTCTATCTTGACTCATCATGGATACTTCGAAGGGGAGCTGCCTCTGACATTGGGGACTGTCTACTGGGTGTGAGAAAATTAGATCATGTCCTGCTGCCACGGGCAGGATTTGGTGGCCTAAAATGAGAGGACAGGGCTATATGTTCTCAAAAATGTTCCCTGAAATGAGCATGAGGTCATGGATTTGGATAAATAAACAAACAAACAGGGATGTGTAAACTCCACACTTCGGCAAGGACACCGATTATTCAAGTCTCCGGGAAAGTTTGGAGCATTTTCCATGTGGGCCTGTCCCGTGAAGTTTCTCCTCTCAGACCAGACCAACCCGACCACACCCAGCACCCTGGAAGGGCCATCTGATTTTGCATGTGGATCTCTGTGATGCCACCACCCATAGCAGGAGAATGAGTAAGTCCCTCCATGGGGTTGGGGACTGAGACATTAATTGTCTCTACACAGTGAATGGCCTCCAGGCTGCTAAATGTAGGATGTGATCACAGTTCTTATGTTGCCAGGTGTGTCTGAATGACCTGACAGTTTGTTTTGCATCTGCCATGACTGAGAGGCCATCGCAAATATAAGACCATCTTAAATCAAGTTTGAGTTGAAAATCTACCGGGTACCCTGCCGGTTCATACTGACAATAATTCTCCATGAATTACCTTACAGGCCGCCTTATTTTGCTGTCGTTGCTGTTGTCATTGTCGTCGTTGTCGTGAGGGACTCCTGTTAAATCCCCACCCCCATTCCACACATACTGACGTGGGATGCCGCTCTGGCCACTAGAATTTAACGATGTCAGAGAAAACGTGTCCTCTCCTCCTGATTACCACTCTGGGCTTTCATTTGCCTTTCATTGCTAAGCTGAAGATTCATGCTGTCATCTTCTGAATCTGTGATAAGTTTTTGTTTCTTTTTCCTTATTTAGTCTAATTTTAAACTTGTTTTATTCTTAGGATTGAGAACTAAGCCGTTAGTATAAACACTTTTTTTCCCATCCTACCTTAGTGGGCTCCAAGGTCTATTACTCATCCCACATTGGGCTCACAGTGATTAACTTTATTGGTAAATACACCAATATTGTCACTGAAGGAAGAACCGAGCTTTCTGGAAACTTTCCTTTAATATTGGGGTTCTCTGACATAATAAGGATTGGGTCGTACGGTCTGGACTCCAGTGACTGAGATGCATTCAAACACCTTCCTACCTGAAAAAGGGTGTGAACACAATCAGGGTCTGTGGCATTAAACTGGGGAGGGTGAGCAGGTGATGGGCGTGAGAGCCACGTCCTTAATGGAAATGGGTCCTTTCAACTCCAGGATGGAAACTCTGGAGAAAAAAAAGAAACCCCACTTAGCGAAGGTTCCAGAGCTCAGGGAATGATCAGCAAATCCTGAGTGAAGCTCATGTGACACACAGAGGAGGAACAGAAGGGACCCAGGTCCCTTGGGTCACACAGGCTGGACTTCCGTTCTCCATGTCATGTCCACCCAGCATTGTTGGAGATATAGAGCATGTGCGG
>NW_011889392.1:45795-46098 GCF_000151845.1 Pteropus vampyrus
TCATGTCCACCCAGCATTGTTGGAGATATAGAGCATGTGCGGGTCCCAGGCAGGGACAGGGGAGTGATGGGTCTGACTGGGGAGTGGAGGGCAGATTTATCACATGACCCCATGAACAGCAGATCCTCGTGCATCAGGGTTGTTCTCAGCTCTGTAACCGTGATCATCAGCCTCGTCCTCAGGCTGGAGCCCAGTGTAGTCAGTGAGTTTCTGGTAACAATCCTGGGTCAGGAGATTCAGGCTCAGACCCCTGGAAGGTCCCTCACTGCTATCCGAGGTCGCAAATGTGAAGGCTCTGCCTGG
>NW_011889392.1:46148-47756 GCF_000151845.1 Pteropus vampyrus
TGTCACATGAAAAACCAGTCAACATTTCTGTGTAATCACAGATTTTTTGTTTGTTTGTTTTGTTTCTCCTGAAAAATAAAAATGTAGAATAAAAAATGAATAAGAGAACATTATGACCAGAAAGTGTTCCAAGTACAGTCTACAAAGGCCCGAGTTTTTAAAAGAAGATGTTGAATTGTTTGGAACAAAGGCCTGAGCAGCCTGAGGTTTTTGTCCCACTTCCCCATCTGCACGTGTCACTGTGCGAGCACCACTGTGCCAGAGTAAACAGTAATAGTCGGCCTCGTCCTCAGGCTGGAGCCCGGAGATGAGCAGAAGCCCTGCGTTGGCCGAGGCGTCTTTGGATCCAGAGAAGCGGCTGGGGACCCCGGAGGCCTGGTGCTTATTGGAGTCTGAGTAGAAACTCAGGAGATACCGGGGAGGGCTCCCTGGCTTCTGCTGGAACCAGTTTATCCAGTGGCCACCAACAGTGAATCCACTGCTCAGGGTGCAGGTGAGTCTGGCTGTTGCTCCCAGAGAAGCAGAGAGGTAGGGCGGCTGAGTCACCACAGGCTGGGAGAGGGAACCTGCAAACACAGACAATTGTTAGGGTTGGGTTAGGGACCAAGAAAAAGTTTCTGGGGAGACTGAGCATGAAGGGAATGAAATTCGAACCAAGATCTGGTCCTGAGGCCTGTCCCCACCTGTGCACTGAGAGAGGAGCACGAGGAGCACGGGGGTCCAGGCCATGGTGCACGCAGTCCCTGAGCCCACAGTGGGGCTGGGCTGCCCCAGGCCTCCTTTTCTTCACCCTCCTCCAGAGGAGGGGCTGTCCATGCAAATGTGTGTCCATCCTGTAACCACCCAGCCCCTCCGTGAGCCATGGTGCTGGAGTTCAGCTCACAGCCAGACTGAGGATGGAGGTTGGTTTTTCTCTCTGAGAGAGTCCTGGGAGGAAACACCTGCTGACACCACACAAAGGTCCCTGCTCAGGGGACTCTGCCAGCCCAGAAAGGACACAGCTGCTGAGTCTCATGAGGGAGCACAGAGAACTGCACCCAGGCCAGGTTCCTTCAAGTGAATGAATTGTCCTCAGTGAGCAGTTGTGCAGGGACCACAAGTCAGTCCCCCAGTGCCCCCTGCTGGTGGCTGGATACACACCTCCCAGTGGCCCAGAGCCCTGAGAGCCCAGCTGGTTTATGCGGCTCATCAGTCACTGTCTCTATTCACGCATCCTTAGTCTGGTCCGTAGATGCTGTGATCCTGGTACACTGTGTTGATATTGTAGTTTATTACACCCAGAGTAAGGTCCATGGGAGTAAGGTACATATATAACTATTCAAGGTGTCAGAGTACTTTGAGTACAGTCTAGAAGAAGCTAAATGACCCAGGTGTGTATCAGGTCCGGTGTCAGAGCCGAGGGGACAGTTGATGGTTTGAAAGGCTTGAAGGGACTCTCCAGGGAAATGTCATAGAAGAGAATTTTCCAGGAAAATACTCGATGCATTTTGAAAAGAGGACCGTTTAGCAAACATTTCAGAATCATGTCATGTGTGAGCTAATTCATAGGGACTCCATTTGAATCAGTGTTTGCTATAATAATCATAATAATCATCATAATCATCATAA
>NW_011889392.1:47806-48067 GCF_000151845.1 Pteropus vampyrus
CAAACAGGAGATCCTCGTGCATCGGGGTTGTTCTCAGCTCTGTAACCGTGATCCTCAGCCTCGTCCTCATGCTGGAGCCCAGAGTGGTCAGTGAGGTTCTAGTAACAAACCTGGGTCAGTAGAATCAGGCTCAGACCCCTGGAAGGTCTCTCACTGCTATCCGAGGTCGCAAATGTGAAGGCTCTGCCTGGGAGCCTGTGGGACCATTGGTATGGTGACTCCCAAGATGTCTGCTCACCCCTGTGCAGGAGAAGGTGACTT
>NW_011889392.1:48780-51751 GCF_000151845.1 Pteropus vampyrus
TGAAACTTGGGACAGGTGCATCTTCCTTATTTCAGGTGGAAAAGGCAGCTCCCTAGTCCCTGGTGTTGTCACATGAACAACTGGCTAACCTTTCTCTGTCATCACAGATTATTTTGGTTTTATTTTGCCTGAAAAATCAGAAATGTTGAATGAAAAATGGATAGTAAAACATTATGACCAGGAAGGGTTCAAAGTAGAGGCTACAAAGGCCCGAGTTTCTAAAAGACTTTTAATTGTTCAGGACAAAAGCCTGAGCAGCCTGAGGTTTTTGTCCCACTTCCCCATCTGCGCGTGTCATGGTGCGAGCACTACTGTGTCCGACTGAACAGTAATAGTCGGCCTCGTCCTCAGGCTGGGCCCCCGTGATGGTGAGGGCGGCTTTGTTCCCAGAGATGGATCCTGAGAAGCGACCAGGGATCTCAGAGGGTCGGCTGTTTGTGTGGTAGATAAGTGTGCGGGGAGCCCGGCCTGGGGTCTGCTGGTACCAACCGGGGTAGTTACCGGTGGAGACTGAGCCAGAGCTAAGGCCACAGGTGAGTGTGACCGTCCCTCCTGTAGACACTGACAGCGATGGCTCCTGAGTCACCACAGTCTGAGAATTCGCCCCTAAAATCAACAGGAGAGATGCGATCAGCCTCAGACCCTCCTTTTTTGTGCCCCCCAAGGAAACAGAGTCTATTCCCCTGACCTGAGCCATAAGCGAGGAGCCCCAGCAGAAGCACCGTCCAGGCCATGGTGGGGACACTCACAGGACGTGGCCTCCTCAGACTCCTGGGCTGGAGTGTGGTGTCCTCGGGCCTTTTTATGTTTCCCAGACCCATTAGGAGGAGAAGGTGCCTCATGCAAATCAGCTTCTTCTGTCTTCCTGCCCCAGTGTCACCCTGATGTCCCCTGGGGAAGATCTTGAATGAGTCAGGTGCTGGGACCACGCAATGACCAATGACTGAATAGTGACAGAGACACTGAGAAAGATCGGTTAAGGTTTTTCACCAAATCAGCATCCTCATGTCCCTGGTGACAGCAGTCCCAAATTTCATCTCTGGAAATGCCAGGTCTCAACGATGAGATGGGTCTGTTCACATTCTGGCCCCATCGATCTAGCTCATGCCAAATCGAACCACATTTCTGGGAACATTTCATCCTCCTCCGTGAAATTCCTTCTCATCTTCTGTGACAGAGATTTGCAGTCACTCCTCCCTCCAGCAGTGAGTCCACTGGGAAATCACAGAGTTTATGTCCCGGTGTGAAGATACAGGGTCTTTCCACCCCCGGTGTCAGTTTATGGGGACCAGAGTTCAGTGTGCTGTCACCAAGAGCTGCAGTGTCAGGCTTAAAAATGTAAGCTCTAAAAAAAACCATCTATGCTATGGATGAACTTGAAAATAAAGAGTTTTTGAGGAGAATGGCTCAACTGTCATCATAAAATTATGATTTTCTTCACAACATTAGCTGTAACAAAATAGGAACACATATCCCATTATGAGAAATGGAAACAGCGCTGCGTGTAAACGAGGTGCTGAGAACACCATGGAACATTCTAAAACTCCCTTTCTCTTCACCTCCTGCTGTGGAGCAGAAGGAATGGGAAGGGTGAGAAGGGGTTTGGGGTGTCAGGGGGACGGGCAGGAGGATAAAATGTCTGTAGTCTTTGGTGACGATGAGACACGCAATTGGTGTTTTTCAAACTGTGAAATAAAACTGTGATTTATGATATTCATTTTGGAATCGCTAGTAAATTGTCTGTGTATTAAACTTGCGTTGTTATTTTCCTTTCTCTTCATATGGGTTCGAAAGTCACAACTCATATCATAGAACAATATTCACAATAAATTACTTTTCCTATTATACAAATACATAATCTGATAGCGTAGATAAATACAGGTATTTTCACATGTCTCAAATATGGAGATGAGGACTAACTATGAACACACAAGGAAAAGAAATAAATAGAAAACTGATAACCAACAATATCAGTTTAGGGTGGTCCATCTAAAATATGAAATCAATGACAACTTACAGAAGAGGAAGAAATAACAACTGAAACGGGGACACAGACAAGACTAACACACTCATGACACATCTCGCCGTGAATCCACTGGGAGTCCTGTGAGCAGCAGGGCTCCCTGAGGTTTGCCACGTACACACTGTCTCAGGCGTTCTCTAGGCACCGTGGGTCCCATCAGTGTCCCCCCTGGGGCAGATCTGGGTGGGGATTAGGAGCCAGTGTGGAAGGGAGGGGTTGAAATGCTGGATAAGGGAGACACACCCAGGGTCCCAGGAGCCCCTCACATGCAGGAAGGAGACAGAGCAGCGCCCCCTGGGGGTCCTGAATGACACTGCCTGACTCAGGGTGGAGCTTCCTCTGGGAGGAGCTTTTCTCTCTGAGGGAACATGCTGATGCGGGCTGACCACCACCTCTTCACGTCTGCTGCTCCCTAGATTCCAAGTGCATCGTCACCCAGAGACGGTGCACATAGCCTACTCTTGGCCCAAATCCTCACTGGGGGCTAAAGTGAATTTTTTTCTGATTCAATGGATTCTTCTTGCTCTTATGTTGAATCCTTTGTGCAACAATAGCTATGAACATAATGTGATTACAGTAATTTTCAAACCTGAGACTGTTCCTGTTGGGTCGGACTCCACCGATTTTCTAAAATAAGAAAAGGAGTTCAGGTTACAGGCCCTCTAATTTCATATGTATTTTAAATCATTTTTAACCAAAGACTTAGGCCATGAGAATGGCAGAGCCAGCACCCTCTGAGCCAGGACCCCGGTTGGGAATTAGCATGTGGTAGAGAATAGATAACAACCACCTGTGCCCAGAAGCCAGGAGCAAAAGGCCGTGCAAATGCCCTTCCTCCCCAGTGTCCTTTCCCTGTCCCCTAAAGAAATCTCCTGTCCAATGAGTGAGGAGGAGAAGAGAGGAATCTGGGCCATGGGGGAGAAGCCCCAGAGCTCTGCTTGCTGAGGC
>NW_011889392.1:51926-52951 GCF_000151845.1 Pteropus vampyrus
TTTGCCTGTAAATCAGGTCTGGACAGTGACTTCATGAGAGGAGGATGACACATGAGGCAAATGTTTGTGTCAGAGCCAAGTGCTCATGTGGTTCCCGGTGGCCCAGGTGCAGGAAAGTCACACTTCAGCGGGGACACTGCCTGCTCAAGTGTGCAAGAGCCAGTGGAGCATTCTCCCAGTCTGCCTGGCCCAGACCCTGAGCACTCAGGACAGGTCCACCTGCGCCCCCTGCTGGTCTCCAAACTCAGTCCTCAGCCCATTCCATCCACCTGGTCTCCTGGAAGGGCTTACGAATTCTGCAGGTGCATCTTCCTCATGTCGCTTCCCAAAGCAGTAGTAGGAGAAGCACTAACGTGTGCAATCTGGGGTGAAGACATTCAGTTCTCAGATCCCTGACGGCTTCGAGACAGATAAACTGATGCATCTGTTACAAGATGTTTCAGAATTTCCTGATACTTGATTTTGCTTTTGCCTTCGCCTTGGTTCATTACAAGCACATGATGACCTTGAACCAAGAGCCCCGCTAGTTCATACCTGGTCATAATTCTCCTTGGGTGACCCTTGCAGGTGTAAATATTTGGTGGCTGTTGTTGTTGTTTTGGTTGTCGTCTTAAAGGGCACTTGACAGGTTCCCACTCACATTACACATGTCTTTGCAATGAGAGCAAAATGTCCTCAGGGAAAATGTGTCATTTTCCTTGATTACTTCTGTAGGTTCTCAGGTGCCCTTGAAAATGACCCTGACAAGACTTCTTATTATGACTCTGATATATTTAAGCTTCTTTTACTCCAGGTTTATAATTTTTCTCATCTGCGAATTGAGATGGAAAAAACATGACTATGAATGGAACTCTCATTCTTTATAGCGGTTCTTCCTCCATTTCTGGCCTAAGAAACCCTCAGGGAGAGTTCCCAGTCTGCCTTGGGCCTGATCAAGTCCATTCATTAAAGACTCAGTGGATTTTATGGAGGATTGAATGGATTTATTAGGATTACGTCTAAAATACTGACAGCTACTACATATC
>NW_011889392.1:56416-56722 GCF_000151845.1 Pteropus vampyrus
CGCACCTTGATGTGTCTCCTGTGACTTCTCATCTCCCTCCTTCCCCTCCCTGTCCTCAGACGCGGGCAGGTCATGTGGACACGGAGCACAATTCTCCCAGGCGAAAATTCCTGTTACGTGTTTTCTTAGAGTATCTTAATTTTTTTGAAATCCATCACCATTTCAAGTATATTATACCCAAAGTCATTGCAATGTTCCTCTTGATCAATTGGGGGGGATCTCTTAACCACATTGAATGTTTCGATACATAAACTAGAATTATTTGTGCATTCATTTAAATATTTAATTTTAGAATGTTTTATAGTT
>NW_011889392.1:56772-58801 GCF_000151845.1 Pteropus vampyrus
GAGTAAGATCCCCTCAGGATCCATTTCTTGCCAGAGGAGTCATTTTGCGTGGCTCTGAGACAGAACTCCAGGTACCACGTCTCTGGGGCTCCTGCCTGGATGTTTTGTTGCCAGGCCCTACTGAGAGAGCGTATTCGTGACACTGGGTTTTTTTTTTTTTTTTCTGTAGACGATGCTATTCCTGAGACCTGACCACACACCGTGGTTGAATGTGTCAGCACAGCCTGGGTGCAGGAGTCTAAATGATCTAAAAGATCCAGGGATGTGAGATTTGGATCCCTGCTCACTTTGTCCACAGTCTAACAGACTTGAGGATCCAGTGCGCAGAGTGTGGATTTGTCAGAGAGGTTGGTGAGTGAGGGGCAATTGCAAAAGGAGAAAGTCACCAGATGTGGGAGCCGCAGCATCTGAAGACGACCTGAGAAGGAAGCCCCTCTGTCCTCGTGTGAGGTGAGGTGATAGACTATTAGGAAACGAGCTACACGCCCATTTCTCACATCCGCACTTGATCCCATGAGCAACACTCGGTGCTCCCGTGAGCACTGCTGCAGGGGAGACTGACTGTGGGACCGGGGTGCTGACTCTCATCTCCCGGGCCTGGTGCAGTGAAGAGGACGGGGACCTCGCATGGTGCTGGTCAGTGGTGTTTGGCTCCATCCTCAAGTTGTAACGAGGAGCTTCTACTGTAGGTGACAACAAAGAGAAGCAAAGTTCCAGAGGACATCACCGTTTCAATGCGTGCAGAGTTCTGATGATGTGCACAGACTCTAATTCTGATGTGTCAGAATCACACTGTTCTAGCCACCGTCATAGCTACTCCCAGGGCAGTAGCTGTTCGCTTTCTGTCCTAGGTCCCAGCCCCCTAAAGAAGGTGGATCTGGAAGGAATGATGCAAGACCTACAAGTATGGGACAGTGTCCACTCAGCAGGAGGTGGCAGAGCTGGGGAAGGATGCTGCATGAGCATGAACGTCAGGAGCCTTCACCTGTGTGGCTAAGATCACAGAAGAAAGGGGCGTCCAGCACGTGGTGTGGACAACCCACAGCCCTGTTCCTCGGGCCCCAGAACTGAGGCCCAGATGCCTCACATCTCTTTCTCTGCTCCAACCACATCGGCCTCTTTGTCTTTCTGTCCCCTTTCTGGGTCCTGTCCTGTGGAATAATCTATGGTAAGTTTTGGAGGAGGGAGAGTGTATGTCCTGGGTACACCAAGGCCCTGAGAGAGAAGTAGAGGTCAGGGAATTCGAGATTGCTCAGCAGGCATGGCTTCCCACGATATCCACACTCACAAGCCCAGGCAAGGGACACCCCGTGTGTGGCAGGGACATCACCAAGGGCTTTCTGAGACAGACTGAGGCAGCTATCGGAGGACACTCGTTTACTGAGAAGGGTCTTCACATTGTCTTCCCAGGAATAACGGACACAGTTTCCATTTCTAACCCTTTGAAATACAGTCGGAGTCAGAGCCCCTGAAATCACATTGTACACTTTTCCATACAGAGCTTTTGGGGTCTTGATTCTCCTTGAACAGGGTACAAGTCACAGGGTCCTTGACTGGGATGAGGTTACTATCACAGACATGTCACCGCAGTGCACATTACAGATGACAGCACACACTCAGCACTCAGGGGCACCCAGCCCAGGCCAGCTGCGCCCACACTCTGCCCGTCACCCCTCAGGACAGCGTCTCCCCTCCTGCTCTGTGTCCCTCAGTGACCAAAGCTGATGTCCACGCCGCACCTAGATGTGGCTCCTGTGACTTCTCATCTCCCTCCTTCCCCTCCCTGTCCTCAGACGCGAGCAGGTCACGTGGACACGGCTGAAATTCCTATCGCAGATTTTCTTAGATTTTCCAGTATTATATTCTGAAATCCAAGACCAGTTCAAGTATATTACACCCAAAGTCACGGCAATGATCATAATGATCAGTTCGAGGAGAACTCATCTTAACCACACTGAATGCTTCGGCTCAAAAGCTTGAATTCTTTGTGCATTTATTTAAATATTTAATTTCTCTCAAAAGTTTCATA
>NW_011889392.1:58851-59298 GCF_000151845.1 Pteropus vampyrus
TGATCCCATGAGCAACACTCGGTGCTCCCGTGAGCACTGCTGCAGGGGAGACTGACTGTGGGTCCGGGGTGCTGACTCTCATCTCCCGGGCCTGGGGCAGTGAGGAGGACGGGGACCTCGCATGATGCTGGTCAGTGGTGTTTGGCTCCATCCTCAAGTTGTAACGAGGAGCTTACTGTAGGTGACAACAAAGAGAAGCAAAGTTCCCAGAGGACATCGCTGTTTCAATGCGTGCAGAGTTCTGATGATGTGCACAGACTCTAATTCTGATGTGTCAGAATCACACTGTTCTAGCCACCATCATAGCTTCTCCCAGGGCAGTAGCTGTTCGCTTTCTGTCCTAGGTCCCAGTCCCCTAAAGAAGGTGAATCTGCAAGGAGAGAGACAAGGACCTATGAGGACAGGACAGTGTCCACTCGGCAGGAGGAAGTCAGAGCCGGGGAAGGA
>NW_011889392.1:61373-63000 GCF_000151845.1 Pteropus vampyrus
GGATGGAGGTTGGTTTTTCCCTCTGAGAGAGTCCTGGGAGGAAACACCTGCTGACACCACACAAAGGTCCCTGCTCAGGGGACTCTGCCAGCCCAGAGAGGACACAGCTGCTGAGTCCCATCAGGGAGCATAGAGAACAGCCCCCAGGCCCAAGCTCCTTTGAGTGAATGGTCTTCACTGAGTCCTTGCACAGGGACCATAGGGCCGTCCCACAGTGGCCCCTGCTGGTGGCAGGACACACACCTCCCCGTGGCCCAGAGCCCTGAGAGCCCAGCTGCTTTGTGCAGCTCAGCAGGTCCCTGTCTCTAGTCACACACCCATGGGCTGATTCCTAGTGAATGTGATTCCCATACGCTGTACATTGATTTTATGTGTTTGTACTGTATGTTTCTGCAACAGTCTTCCTATCTTTCGATTGGTTTTTTTTCAATGTTCTTAATTGCCAAACTGTATTTCTCTTGTCTTTTTGTTAATTTGAAAATATTTTAGGTGATTCTTGGACTTAACTGTTTTTATATAAATATAAAAAATATTAATATTCCCCATTAGTTATGTGCGGTATTTGTAAAATTCAGTTTAAAATATTGATAAATCAAATAATCATAGTTTTCAGAGTTTTTTATATGAATATATCCTCTTTATCCACACATCTATTTCTTCCATTATTCAATTCTTCTCTTTTCCCTCTTTGGCTGGAATTTTTATTTCGTCTTACACTGTCCTCAGGAATTCCTTGGCAGGTGGCTGTCAGGAGTCCATGTGGTGACATTGTGTGTGGTGGAGGGAGAAGGGGCTAAGGTTAAGCACCAGGCATTTCCTTGTCCCCAGTGGAGAAGCCGCTGCTGAGCCATCAGATGACACAGGCTGGGTCTATTGTTTCACTGACCAGATGACTGAAAAAGAGACGTGGTTAGATGGAGACTCGGGATCAGGCCTAGGAAAATGTTTGTGTCCTGAGGCTGCCGTGCACGTCCCAGGCAGGTGCCACAGGACTTTCCTGTGCTGTGGTCTTTGCATGGCGATGGTGCCTCCTACTGCCCATTCTACTGTTTCTGAGAAGAATCCAGTTTCTGAAGAAGGTTCTGCTGTGTCGAGGTGAACACAGGCCGATGAGTGATTTCAAAAATATCTCAGTTTAAAGTTTGTCAAAGTCAGTGATTCTTGAGACAGCGCAGAGCCTCAGCCACTCATCACTGAGAAACACAGTACAGTACAGAGAAGATGCTCAGTGACACTGATAATTAGGGAACTGCAAGTCAAAACTGAAGTGAGATATTACCTCACCCAGACTAGAAGGGCTGTGAGAAAGAATGAGAAATAATAAGGGTTTTTTTGTGAAGATGAGGGGAAATTGGAACCATAACTTATTGTTGACAGAAATTTAACAGTGCAGCTAAATTAGAAAACTTCAGATGGGTCCTCGAGAAATTTAATGTATAGTTACCAAATGACTCAGCAATCACAATCCTAGGTGTCTATTCAAGAAATAAAAACAAATATACACACAAAAACAAAGTCAAAAGCCTGTACACATAAGTTTCTAGCACATACGCAAATGTTCCTAGCAGATATATGCATAACAGACACAAGATGAAAAATCATCTAATGTCCAACAGTGGATAAATGG
>NW_011889392.1:63050-63326 GCF_000151845.1 Pteropus vampyrus
GCCTCTGCTGAGGCATCAGATGACACAGGCTGGGCCTATTGTTTCATTGACCAGGTGACTGGAGGAGAGACGTGGTCAGATGGAGACTCGGGATCAGCCCTAGGAAAATGTTTGGGTCCTGAGGCTGCCGTGCACGTCCCAGGCAGGTGCCACAGGACTTTCCTGTGCTGTGGTCTTCGCATGGTGATGGTGGCCTCCCACTGCCCATTCCACTGTTTCTGAGAAGAATCCTGTTTCTGAAGAAGGTTCTGCTGTGTTGAGGTGAACACAGGCTGA
>NW_011889392.1:63376-64153 GCF_000151845.1 Pteropus vampyrus
TCTGAAGAAGGTTCTGCTGTGTTGAGGTGAACACAGGCTGAGTGTGTGATTTCAGCAACAGCTCAGTTTAAAGTTTGTCAAAGTCCGTGATTCCTGAGACAGCACAGAGCCTCAGCCACTCATCACTGAGAAACACAGTACAGTGCAGAGAAGATGCTCAGTGTCACTGATCATTAGGGAACTGCAAGTCAAAACTGAAGCGAGATGTCGCATTGCCCAGACTAGAAAGGCTGTGAGAAAAATGAGAATTAAGAAGTTTTTTGTGAAGATGAGGAGAAATTGGAACCATAACTTATTGCTGGCAGAAGTTTAACAGTGCAGCTATATTAGAAACTTCTGATGGGTCCTCAAGAAATTTAATGTATAGTTACCAAAGGACTCAGCAATCACAATCTCAGGTGTCTATTCAAGAAATAAGAACAAATATACACAAAAACAAAGTCAAAAGCCTATACATATAAGTTTCTAGCACATACACAAATGTTCCTAGCAGATATATGCATAACAGACACAAGATGAAAAATCATCTAATGTCCAACAGTCGATGAATGGGTAGTGAACTGGATGGTGTCCAAATAATGGAATATTGTATGTCACAAAAAAAATGGATGACTCACCCATGGGCACAACAGTAGATCTCAGAAATACTTTCAAAAGAACAAACAAATAAAAGTCACAAAAGTCCACCTATTCTCTGGTTCCATCTATATGAAATGGCCAGAATAGGCAAATGTATTGAGACAGAAAGTGGATCAGTTGTTATCAAGGGTAGAGTAG
>NW_011889392.1:66653-67496 GCF_000151845.1 Pteropus vampyrus
CCACCCGGAGGAAGGTGATCAAGGGCACCAGCCTCCCCACCCCCCACCCCAGGGAGCAGCCAGTAAACCACAGCCCAGACCGTGGACACCAGAGAGAAGGGGTCTCCACACGACATGCGGGCTGTGCTTCAGGATGGGGTTGGAAGTTTGGGCAAGTGCTGAGGGGGTGAATTTGCAAGGAAAGGAACAAGGGGGGTGACACCCAGTGCCAGATTCCTCGCCTGAGCCAGCTCCTCACAGTCCACAAATTCTTTAAACTACTTTACGGATCCTTCTGTGGCACTCACTATGTGCTCCATATTATTCTACTTGCTTTGTGAACATTAACATGATTATTTAAACCAGTGACCTAATCCACAATGTAGTTACAATGGCCTTAATAAACTGCAGTCAACAGAAAACACATTTATGTAGCCAAGCTTTTGCCTTTGAACTTCAGACTTCTGTACTCCATTCCTGTTAGTACTTCATGGTTTCGACATAATGGTCCCCCAACAACGTCAGCTCGATTTCCCTAACGCTGAATCCGAACAAAACTCACAGGATGTCCATGGCCTTGACAGTGTTGGTCACTGCTGCGGCATTCAATTCCCGGTGAGTGATGACATTTAGTACCTAATAAAAAGTATTTTGGAAACAAAAGTGTCTTCTAAAGCAAAACCAAAACACATAAAATATGTGTTTTATAAGAAATAACTTATTAATATGATGACTAAATAAAAACAAGAATAATCTTTCCAGCCTCCATGACATATGGGTGAAGCACTGTGAAGACACTAGGACAGAGTTACAGTTAATGCGTTGTGATCGCACACCCTGACCCAGTCACACACGTGGAGTCAC
>NW_011889392.1:69167-69825 GCF_000151845.1 Pteropus vampyrus
CAGCTGCACACTCTCTACCCATTAACTCAGAGAACCCGCAGCCCAGCTCCACCTGTAGGTTTGTTTATTATTCCAGTTCATCAGATGGAAACACCGAGGCGCTCAGATTCATGATCTAGCCCTGAGGCTCCCAAGTAGAAGGGCCAATCCTGATGCTCTGAGCTACAGACCTGCATGTGTCACTTATCCACGGAATCGCTATTGACCATGTAAAGGTGAAGCACGTGGGAGGCCACAACATCCTCCCTGTGCTTTACGTGGAGCAAGAATTCTCGGACCTCTAGGGAGCTTAGGGCGATGGAGCAGGAGACCGGTCACGTGCAAAACCCGGCCAGCTGTGGCGGGAGTTCTGCCGGAAGTCCACGCAGCCCAAAGTGCACAGCACGTGCAGGCGAGAGGACTTGTGCCGTGGAGGAGGGAGGTGTGTGACGTGCTGGGTGTTCCCTCCACAGTGCACAGATGAAGAGGCCGGCTGATCCCTCCATGGCCTTCAAAAGCATCGTATCCAAAACATCCGTGGAGTTTTAAGACCTGTCAGGAATTATCTGAGAGACAAGTGGAGAGAGAGGCTTCCATCCTTGATGCAACTGGCCTGTCCACCCCACCTGGTGACACTTCAGAGACTGGACTGTTTCCTCGGGCGTCTCCCCTTCCCCAG
>NW_011889392.1:70115-72056 GCF_000151845.1 Pteropus vampyrus
GTGAACACCGAGGCTGCTGTCACAGAGGTGCACTGAGTATCAGCCTCGACCTAAGTCCTCAGCCCAGTGATGCTTAAAGAGTCCGAGCTGCCAGATCTGAGCCAGGTGATCAGACAGGACCCTGAAGGTCGACTCCTATAATAATAAATGCGAGATTAGGGGCCTGTTCCTGGCAGCACTTGCTACCAGGACCCGTACTAGATACAAATGATATTTCCTGATACAGAGGGGGCTGGATTCTGTGTACCTCGTTGTACCCTAACCTGCCACAGAATTTGTCCCTAGAGCAGCCAAACCTTGGTACCCAGAAATTGCTCAACTTGAGAAAATTACTCAATCTGTTGCCAACAAGGACAGATTTGGAGCAGAATTCTCTAAAGAACATTTGCGTGGGGTGGTTCTCAACCTTCACTGTTAGGTTAAACACACAAAGAAGGCGCCTGTCTGATCAGAGCAGTGGGGTCGGCTCAGGGAAGCCCCACTGCACAGGAAACAGCAGGTTCTTGTCTCACTTCCCCACGGGCCTGGAGCACTGTGTGAGCACTGAGACTATTGTCCCATGCTGAGCAGTAATAATCAGCCTCGTCCTCAGCCTGGAGACCACGGATGGTCAGGGAGGCCGAGTTGCCAGATCTGGAGCCAGAGAATCAATCGGGGACCCCCGAGGTTCGACTGCTACTACTATAGATGAGGTTTTGGGGGCTGTTTCCGGGAGCTGTTGGTACCACTGCACACCATTGCCACTCCCGACGTTGGAGCTGCTTCCAGTGCAGGAGATGGTGACACTCTGTCCCAGGGCCCCAGACACTGAGGATGGCTGGGTCAGCACAGACTGGGCCCAGGAGCCTGGAAGAGGGAGAGACACAGAGATGGTGATGCTGGGTCTAGAGACAAGAGAAGGCAGTAGGGCCCCGTGTGTCCTCCCAGGATCCCTTTCCCTGTCCCCGTATCCAGTGACCTGTGCAGTGAGCGAGGAGGGTGAGGAGGAGAGGGGACCAGGCCATGGTGGAGATGATCACCGTGTCCTGCCCTCTGTGTCCCCACAGCTGAAGCAGAGCTTCCCCCAAGTCTCTCCATCCCCTCTTCAAGCTCTGACAGAGGGAGGGTCCACTCATGCAAATGAGACCCTCAGCTTTCTGATCCCCCACTGGGCCCCAGGTCAGGCTCCTCTTCCTGAGGGTGTCAGGAGATAGAAAGGGGTGGAGTGTGTGTGACCTGGAGTGTGGGGTTTTCACAGCTGTGAACCTTGAAGAGGGTACTAGGCAGTGCCAGGAGGCTGGTGTCAACTCTGATACCCCCTAGACATTCAGGACACACCATTGTGTGACATGGTGACCAGAGCCCTTCAGAGATATCTGCTGTCTCCCAACTGCTCTGTCCTTAGGGCCAGGACATGTGTTTCCGCTTGTGGTCTCCCCATCACCTCAGGGTGTCTCTGTGCTCCACTCAGACTCATCAGGTCACTCTGTCCACAGCTCCCTTGGTAGTTCAGTGGTCAGGACTGAGGTGGTGTCTCCTGTACAAATTCCTCTTGTCCCAGGATGAAGTTCAGAACAGCGTCCATCCCGGGAGGCGTGTCCCCTTCTGTGCAGGACAATTGGCTCTTTCCTATTACGTGATTCCTTGCTCGTTAGGGTTCATGCATCCTGGTATCTGGTGACTGTCTTCATGCCGTTCTCTCATCCTGATGATTGTCCCGTAAGCAGCAATGCTGAGCGTAGGCTTATTGGGATGTGACAGTGTCTGTGGTGTAAGTGTTTCCTGTCTAGGCATCACGATATCTACACCCGCAAGGCCAAGACTTAGGGGGAATGGAGTCATCAATCCCCCAAACGGTTTGCTGTATGTGATGGAAAGAGAGATTCCTCCACTCACCCCCCTAACACCAGTGCCCGTGTAGCTGATCATTTGGGACAGATCGTACATCCTAGTTGTGACTCA
>NW_011889392.1:72267-72716 GCF_000151845.1 Pteropus vampyrus
GTGGACTTATGAACTTCACATGACCCACTGGACCCCAGCTCTCCTCTGAGAAGCTGCGGGGGACACCGGATCTCAGCTCATGGACACTCCCATGGACACGTATGGAGATTTCAAAATTTCTTCTTGACTTAGTTATGAAGAAATGAGGGCACAGTTTCTCTGTCTCCAACATTTAAAATATGCTAAAATTTTCATTCTGTAATTTTTTTCTGAACATTATACTTAGACTTTTTTACTTTTTCAATTTTTGATATTCCTTTAAAGTGCTTATAGAATGTTGTTGTCCTTGGTTTTGTTTTGAGAAACATATAAAGACAGAAGCTGCGTGAAATAGGCTGATTAGAGAGTTGTGACACTTGTCTCTCTGACGCGTCCTCCCTGCAGACTCGTGTCCTCTGTCGAGGCCCCTCCCAGCCCCCTGCCTGCCCGTCATCCCTGCAGGGAACACT
>NW_011889392.1:73745-76111 GCF_000151845.1 Pteropus vampyrus
TAGGATGACACCACAGCCACGAGGTTTCCTGCTCTAAAATCTAAGTGGAGGCAGCCACGCCCCAGGACTGTCCATTCAGTTCATGGTGAAAATGCAGCAAAGAGATGATGCCACCAAAGTACGCTGCCTGGAGGGGTGGCCACGGGCCCCGCCCACACCAGGCCTGCCAGAGCCACACCTGTGGAAGCCAGGTGCACAGAGCAACTGGGAGGGGAGCACAGACCAGCTGGGAGGGGAGCACATAGAATGTGATGTGAGGTGGCCCTGGCGGGAAGCGCCCAGGTCCCCTGTGTGCTGACAGCACCCCTTGAAACCTCTCTGCCTCCTCCCAGCCCTCGTCTCTGGGCCTTGATGCCAGTGGGAGCTCTGATGATCTCTGAACCTCCTCCCAGGGAATTCTTCCATCAGCTTGGAGGCTAGCTCCTGGCTACCGGGCAGATGGCCGATGGGCTCTCAGCTCCTGGTCACGTGGTTGCTTGGTCACACTCTTTGAGTCCTAACTGCATACAATTGGATCAAGCTTAAAATGTTAAGTATCTTTAAGTGCTAATTCCTTTTTCTTTATGATTCTGTTTTTAAAACTTCCTCTCGGCTCTCACTTTACCATAAGCAGTCAGGCGAAGCCAAGCCCCTTCCACTCTTGGCTTAGAAATCATTTTAACTGAATATCCAATTCCATTGCTCACAAGGTCGTCCTTCCACAAAACCCTAGAACGGGAGCAGCATTCAGACATGATCTTGCAGCTTTACAACAAGGACGCCTTTTAGGGAATTCCGATAGCGTCGCCCCTACTTCTCAGGATCCATTTCTGTCTTGCTCTGTTCCCACTGCTATAAAGAACGACCTTATACTGGGTGTTTGATAAACAACAGAAACTTGTCTTTTACTGCTCTGGAGGCTGGAAGTCCAAACTTTGGAGCACAGGGCCCAGCTCACTCCGAAAGCTGCAGGAAAGCCTCCCTCGCCTCTTCCTGGCTGCTGGTGGATGGCCGGCAACCTCCGGCGTTCCTTGGCTTTCAGCCGTGTGAGCTCAGTGTCGGCCTCCATCCTCACACGGTGTTCTCCCTGCATCTCTCCATCTCCACACGGGCCTCTTCTTAAAGGGACAGCGGTCATATGGCATTAGGAGGCCGCCCTACCCAAGTATGGCCTCATCTTCTCTCCTTACATCTGCAGTGACCCCATTTTCCAATAACTTCCTTAGTTCTTCAGTTAGAACTTCAAAAGACATTCTTTTGGGGACACCATTCAATTCATTAGGAAAGAAGAAAACCTTAACCAGAATTATAATTTTTAAGACTGCTAAATAATTAATACACATGGTTTGCATTACAATGAACCCTAAGAAACATCTATCATGTACAGAAGGTGATTTCTTTGCTTTCAGCTGACAACAAAATCATGGAAGGTGATTCTTTTGGAGGAAACACATTTGGTCTCAAACCTTAGATCGGACACAGACGTTACTATTACTTTTGGAACATAAAGTATTTGAATTGTACTTTTTCTGGACCAGTTTCTCCCAACTCATTCATCAAGTTCTTCACATGAGAACTCCTCACGGAGCATGGAAAGTATTTCAGACTTTTTCCTTCATCTTTCTCGCTAAGGGTGGTCAACTTTAGGCTGCCCTGAGGGCTCAGTGGTCTGGTCATCTGTTCCCCATATCGACTGATGACATTTGTGCCCAGGATCATTGCAGACAAGGGTTATGTCCTGGTTCATCATCTGGGTCTCTCATCGTGTCATGTTCCACTGTAGTACAATGAGCAGACATACTCAGCCTCAGCCTCAGGCGGGGCCCTAGAGGGTCAGAGCAGTTTTACTTCCAAGGATGGAGCCCGACAACCATGCAGGGTCCAGGAGAGTTCATTGCTTGTATCATAAGTCAATATCCTGGGGGCCTGGCCATTCTTCTGATGGAACCAATGTTGACAATGACCACCGGCAACGGCTCCTGTGCTGGAGCCAAAGGTGAGAGTGACTTTCATGCCAGGGGACATGGTCTGTTAGGGCTCCTGAGTCTCCACAGCCTGAGAACAAAGGAGCTCAGGTCATGTCGGGGGCTTTCCAACATCCCCTGACCTCAGGCTGGTGCTGGTCTCTGGGATGTCCCTTCCTCTCCTCCTCAGCTCCCTGGGTGGAGGCTGTGTTTGGTGGGGCAACATGCACATATGAATGCAGAGCACCATCTAGTTCTGTGTCTGAGCCCAGCGTGTAGCTTCACTCCCAGGAGGAGGCTCGGGTGCTTGTGAACTGAGTCTGTCCCTTGAGAGGAAGCACCTGCTGTCATCTCTAACTCAGGCCATGACCATGGGCACAGGGCCCATTCAATTTCTACCCTCTGAATTGGTTTCAGACCTCA
>NW_011889392.1:78671-78928 GCF_000151845.1 Pteropus vampyrus
TGAGTGTGACCGTCCCTCCAGGAGACACTGACAGCGATGGCTCCTGAGTCACCACAGTCTGAGAATTCGCCCCTAAAACCAAAGGAGACACACAGCTGTCATGAAACTAGGTCACCTGGAGAACCTGCCGTTATGATCCCCCAATATGTAGAGTCGCATTCCCTGACCTGAGCCATAAGCGAGGAGCCCCAGCAGAAGCACCGTCCAGGCCATGGTGGGCACACTCACAGGTCGTGGACTCCTCAGGCTCCTGGGCT
>NW_011889392.1:79373-81346 GCF_000151845.1 Pteropus vampyrus
GGAGGATGGAGTAGGAGGCCAGGGTGTTAGCCAGAGCCATTGCTTATGTGGCTCCAGGGGGCCCAGGTGCAGGAAAGTCACCCTTCAGTGAGGACACCGCTGCCCCAGTGTGCAAGAGCCAGTGGAGCATTCTCCCAGCCTGCCTGGCCCAGACCCGGAGCTCTCAGGACCCGACCCCCAGCGCCCCCTGCTGGGTCCAGACCCCACAGCCTCCAGCCCATTTCACACCACCCAGCTCTCCTCGAAGGGTTTCTGATATTTGCAGATGGATCTTTCTGATGTCACTACCCAGGGCAGTGGAATGAGAAGCTTCCCTCTGTGGTGTGGGATAGACCCATTAATTTTTCCAAGTCACTAATGATCTCCAGATATCCAAATGAAGTGCTCTGTTTTCAGAAATTTTGGGATTGCCTGATGGTTGAGTTGGCTTTGCCTGGTTCATTACCAGCACATGATATTCCTGAACCTAGATCCTCTAAAGTTCCCAGATAACCCCGTTCGTTCATATGTGGTCATAATTCCAAATGGGTCACCCTGACATTTGGAAATATGTGGTTGATGCTGTTGCTGTTGTCAGGGTCCCGGTTAGGGTCCCCAGTCCCAACTACACTCGCCTTGGCTTTTTAGGTCTCTCTTTTCCATGACATTATAACACTGTCCAGGAACAAGATGTCGTGTGTTCTCCATAACATCTGTGGGATCTCCTCTGTCTTTGAATGTCTTCTTGGCAGTACTTATTTTCTTAAGATTCTCTGACACATTAAATCTATATTTTACTCTAGTTTGGCCATTTCTCTCAACAAGAGGAATGACACAAAAAGAACATTACTGCGAATGAAGCTGTCACCCGCTTCTAGAGGGCGCTCCTTCATTCCTGACCTGAGGACCCCTCGTGACCTGTTACCAAATCTGCATTGGGCCTGATCAAGTTCCTTCGTTACGAGCTCCATGCATTTAATGGCGGTTGGGTTGATAAGGTCTATGTGCAAAAGAATTGATTTTTAATCCAATATCATCCCAAACAGAGAACCAGTGGAGGAAAAGATTTGGAAGTCGTGGGGATTCACTGGAGAAAGTGAGGACGTGGGTCTGAAGCCAGGTCCATAATGGGGAGGGGTCTTCAAGTACAAGGAAAACAGGACCTCCCCAAGAGTGACATCTCACGAGAGAGAGAGAGAAACCCAGCTTCCTTAGGGTGTCAGGGCTCAGGGAAGTTTGAGGGTAACTTGGGCCGAGAGCAGGGGACATGCCAGGGCTTGGTAGAGGGCCACCTGGTTCTCCCGGGTCACTCGTGCTGGACTTCTGCTTTCCTCGCCAGCTTTGCCGGCAACTCTGAGGACTCTCGTGTGTCTGGTACAAAGTGATTCTGTTTGCACTGGAGACCAGTAGGAATAGGAGGTGTTTTCATTGACCTCATAAACATAGACCAAGATGAGAACACGAAGCCACCAGGTTTAATAGTACATGTGACAGCAGAATCTTTAACCTGAGCTGGTATTGGACACAGTTGGGGACAGAGCAGTGATTGAACAGACAGAGGTGTGCAGGGCAGAAGTTCACCTCACTTCCTCCTGGGACGGGAGTTCTATGTGGCAGTGGGTTGTATTTAGTCATGTGACAGTGATAATCAGCCTCCTCATCAGGCTGGGGCCCAGAGTTGGTCAATAGGCTGCGTGTACAAAGCAGGAGTCAGAAATAAGGGCTGAACCCCTAAGAGTCAATCATCTCTGTCCTATGTCACAGGGCAGGGGCTGTGTCTAGGAGCCATTGAGACCATTACCATGGTGACCCCAATGTGTCTTTTGCCCCTTGTGCAGGAGAAGGTGACCTCGGATCCGGGCTCATCAAGAACTTCAAAAGGAGGTGACATTGGCACCTAATGGGGACTTCCCATCCTGTTGTCCCACAGCCTGCCTCAAGCCTGGATGGTTGGAAAGCTCCAGTGAGGTCTGCAGGGACAGGAGGACACAGTC
>NW_011889392.1:84366-85616 GCF_000151845.1 Pteropus vampyrus
CCATCTACCTGGAGATGGCATCTGGTTCCACAGTTAAAGTGTTCAGTCCCACCAGACTTCCCTCATCCCCCATAAGCCCACCCTCAACTTCAGAAGCCAGTCACAAGTTCAGGTTATTACGTTAGCTCCTGACCGACCAACTATAGATGGAAGGTCCAATGATCCCTGCTCACTACCTTGGATCTGAGTCATTTGTTAGAGGAGCTCACGGAACTCAAAGCATTTTACTTGCTATCAGTTGATTATGAAAAAGATGCATAAGGTGGGGAAGGGATGTGGCCCTCTCTAGGCACCAGAATCTCCAGCATTACTTGGGCATGGTTGTTGTACACTGGCCATGGAAAGCCATTGACCTGTAGCCCCTCTATCCTCCCCCATGGTCAGGGGACCATGACTGAGAGTTCCAACCATCTAAGCACACAGTTGGCCCTCCTGGCCACCTGCTCCTTCCCTCTGGTGAGTCCCAAAGTCACCTTATTAACAAACAAAAGACTCCTTTCTAGCTCTGGTCACTTTGGAAATTCATGGATTTCAGGAGCTCTGTTCCAAAAATGAGATGAAGACCAAATATATATTTATTATGGTAAATCATGGTATCACATATGTGTATATGCTACATGCACATTTTTATATATTTATGCATATGCATATAAATACACATGGAAGACACATATATATATATACATTTATGTAATTTTTGAGATGGATGGGAGGGACTAAAATTATTAGAAAAGAAAATAGAAAAAGGATCATTAAAAAATCCAAAAACACCAAAGCATTACCTTTTGTAGATCACTATAAGTATTCATACTTGTTAGAAATGCAGTCTAAAGTATGACAAAGGACATAGCATTTGTCACATATTTCATCACGAATATGCTGAGAGGTCATAGAATTAGCAAGGACCTTGACGTCTGTCGTCCCTACACATTGTCTCTTGGCATTCTTGAGGCACCAAAGGTCACAATGCCTATTGTCATGAAGAAGGTCCGGGTGACAGTTAGGAGCCAGTGGGGAAGTGAGGATCGGGAAGCTGCACGTGGCAGAAGAACCAGGGACGGGGAGGAGCAGAGAGTGTTTCCCCTCCGCGTCGCAAGTGACCTGCTTGTCCCAGATGAGAGCTTCTTCGGCTGTGCTTTGACCCCCGAAGGCCCACGCTGGCACCTGCTGCCCACCTGGGCTAGGGGCGGGTGAGGCCCATCGCGGGAACTCGCCCGATTCACTCATCGTGTGTCAAGACCGCAGTGCTG
>NW_011889392.1:86886-87554 GCF_000151845.1 Pteropus vampyrus
CGCTGGCACCTGCTGCCCACCTGGGCTAGGGGCGGGTGAGGCCCATCGCGGGAACTCGCCCGATTCACTCATCGTGTGTCAAGACCGCAGTGCTGAGCACTCAGAGGTTCCTTCCGTGACTCTGGCATCTGACTGACGGCTCAGTACCGCTCACATCTGCTGTCCTCCAAGTCCACGTTCATGAACCCCACAGGCCCCGCACAGGTCTCGGTCTCAGCCCAAATCCTCCCTGGTGGTGAGCAAATCTTCCTTCATCTCACATGGGTGCTATTTGCTCACATGCTGAGAACTTCAAGATTTGAGTCGATTTCATAATTGGTCTGGTATCTGATTGATATAAAAAGACCATTTCTCTAAAGAGACTCCCTCTCGTTCGGGTTTTTCCTCCACTACTGGTTCCGGCGCCCCCAGGGCCTGGTATTTCAAAAGTCCTTTGTCCTGATTCATTTCACTGGCAAACACTCCACGCACTGGCACCGAAGGAAAGCAGGATTTTCGGGTGATGGCTGTACGATACCAGGGGTTGGGACCACAGGCTCTAGGCCCGAAATAACTGAGGTTTATCCGATGCTATTCACAACGATGGACCAGGGAGGAAAAATAACTGGAGGAAAATGACATAAACCCAGCTCCCCTGAGGAATCTGAGCTCAGGGCATGACCAGCAAA
>NW_011889392.1:88270-88769 GCF_000151845.1 Pteropus vampyrus
GCTAAATGATCTAAAAGATCCAGGGAGGTGAGATTTGGGGTCTCTGGTCATGTTGTCCACAGTCTAACAGACTTGAGCATCCAGAGCACAGAGTGTGCGTTTGCCAGATAGGTTGGTGAGTGAGGGGGAATTGCAAAAGGAGAGAGTCACCAGGTGTGGGAGCCGCAGCATCTGCAGATGACCTGAGAAGGAAGCTCCACTGTCCCCGTGTGAAGTGCGGTGGGAAGACTGTAAGGAAACGAGCTACACACCCGTTTCTCACATCTGCACTTGATCCCATGAGCAACACTCGGTGCTCCCGTGAGCACTGCTGCAGGGGAGACTGACTGTGGGTCCGGGGTGCTGACTCTCATCTCCCGGGGCTGGTGCAGTGAGGAGGACGGGGACCTTGCATGGTGCTGGTCAGTGGTGTTTGGCTCCACGCTCAAGTCGTAACTGGGAGCTTCTACTGTAGGTGACAACAAAGAGAACCAAAGTTCCCAGAGAATGTGGCTCTCGA
>NW_011889392.1:88819-89493 GCF_000151845.1 Pteropus vampyrus
ATTGTCTTCCCAGGAATTATGGACACAGGATTCATTTCTAACCCATGGAAATACAGTTGGAATCAGAGCCCCTGAAATCATATTGTATCTGCTTCCATCCAAAGCCTTTATGGTCCTGATTCTTCTAGAACAGGTTGCAGGTCACAGGGTCCTTCACTGGGATGAGGTTACAATCACAGACATGTCACCTCAGTGAACATTACAGATGGCAGCACACACTCAGCTCTCAGGGGCACCCAGCCCAGGCCAGCTGCACCCTCACTCTGCCCGTCACCCCTCAGGGCAGCGTCTCCCCTCCTGCTCTGTGCCCCTCAGGGACTAAAGCTGCTGTCCCCACCGCACCTTGATGTGTCTCCTGTGACTTCACATCTCCCTCCTTCCCCTCCCTGTCCTCAGACGCAGGCAGGTCACGTGGACACGGAGCACAATCCTTGTAGGTTTAAATTTCTATCACAGGTTTTCTTAGAGGTTCCAATTTTCTTCTAAAATCCACCACCATTGCAAGTATATTATTCCCAAAGTCATTGCAATGATCGTATTGATCAGTCCGGGGAGAACTCTATTCTTAACCACATCGAGTGTTTCAACTCATAAGCTAGAATTATCTGTGCACTTATTTATTTCATTTCTCTTAGAATGTTTTATAGTCTTCAGTGCATAAATATTTTAAATTC
>NW_011889392.1:91653-91939 GCF_000151845.1 Pteropus vampyrus
GTGGAGAGAGCAGGGCAGACCTTAAGACATGATGTAGTCTTGAAAGCAGCAATGGGAAGGGAAAAACAGGAAGAGGAAAATGCAATAATATTCAAGACAGACTCTCTGGGGTTGCGGGACCAGAAGGACGTCTGGGGGTGAAAAATGCGGAGTTTCTCTATTTATAAATTATTGGAATATCTGAGAATCAATTTGAACCACTGAATTCCAATTTCAGAATGACCATGGCTGAACTTGTCTGCTTGCAAAATGTCACCATGGCATTGATAGTTGAGTCCTCGTCCCA
>NW_011889393.1:0-2154 GCF_000151845.1 Pteropus vampyrus
TCCAAGAAACAATTTTCCAATCTTCGCTTCAAGAAGAGAAATAGGCTTGTGATACAGCAAGAAAGGTCAGTTTAGTTCTTTTTAAACAAAGCAATAATCAGCAGGACCCGGCACAGACGGAGCTCCCTGCCCACGCCCCCGATTTCCGCTTTGTAGTCGCCAGGCCTGGGGAACGCTGGCTGGAGAGAGGACATTTTGATTTCAACGAGCTACTTAACACGGTGTCTCAAAACGTGGAAACCGCCTACCTCGCTGGTGCCCGGGGAGCAGTCGTTCATTTCGAATTCAAGAAGGAGGGGTCTTTAGTGGTAGGTCCCAGGAGGCTGCACTTGCTTCTGTCCTGGCCATCGGCGAAGACTTAGGAGTCAGGCCACACTGACGCAGAACCAGAAGGGCCAAGAGGAGGCCGAGTAAAAGTGACGCTGTGGCCACGTGGGAAAACTGGGCTGACGCCAAACTGAGATCTAACTTCGGTCAAAGTCTTCACTGAGATCCAATGAGCTGACTGGCCGGGGTTTGGGGACGAACACGGCTTTAGAACATCCTGATGAAGACGACTCAGGAGTTTCAGTTAGGGCTTCTGTATGAAGTAACAGTACAAGTAGCTCCCACAAAAGTCGATTTATTCTCGGCCTGTACTCACGGATCTTCCGTGGGTCGCAGGACACTGTCCTTTGTGGACCTGACAGTGTCTGGGGAGTCTCGATGATCCCAGATGTGTTTTAAAAGCACGCGGACACACACAAAACGATGCCCGACGTCGCTGGGCACCAGGGAAATGCAAATCAAAACAATGATGAGAAACACTTCAGACCCGACAGGATGGCTATTATCAGAAAAACGGAAAATGACTCTTGTGGAGAAACTAGGACCCTCGGTCAGGAATTACTGGCAGGCAGGTGAAATGGTACAGCCACTGTGGAGAACAGTGTGATGGCTTCTCAGAAAGTTGAACCGTGGGCTGCCGTGCGATCCCACAGCTCCGCTCCGAGGTACACGCGAGGGAACCGACAGCAGAGACACAGGTGCCTGCACCTCGCGTTCACGGCAGCACCGGTCACGACGGCCAGGCGTGGAAATAGGCCCGGGGCCCGTCGTTAGGTGACCGCCTGGCAAACACACGCGGCCGCACTGCGCACGTGGAGTGTCATCCAGCTGTGAGAAGGGACGGGAATCTGAAACACGTGACGGTGTGGATGAACCCTGACATCGTCACGCAAAGCGAGCCCAACGCAGAAGGACAAATGGGACCCCGCTTACCTGCGAGCCCCAGAATAGTCAGGCTCTTGGAGGCGGGAAGTCGGACGATGACTCCGGACGGGTTCAGTGCTTACTCAGTGTGTCTGGGAAAAGGACAAGGTTCTGGAGGTGGACAGTGGTCATGACTGTGCAACGTGGTGTATTTAATGTCACTGCACTGTAGACGTAAACAGAGTTAAGATGGTAAACTTTACATATGTTTCACCACAATAAAAATGTTATTAAATATGGCCAACGACAACAACAAAAAGCATATTGACAGACTTCACTTGTCCCTACAAAGGGTCTAGAAACTCTGATAAAGAACAGGTGACTGAAGGCACCGGGGGTGTTTGCGGCCAAGGAGACGGGCCCAGGAGCAGGTCAGTGGTCCTGGGCTAGCGGAAGGACCCTGTGGCCGAGGCAGTCCACTCACCCACCTTAGAGAGCGTAACCCTGGCCACAGAACCAGGATCCGAGTCGGGGACGGTATCCGGGGAGATAAATGTCGGTCCAGGAAAGAGTCTCTAAGCGATCAGAACTAGGTCCAGCATTTCCCAATGAGATGTGTCTTCTCTTTGCTAGAATATACCTTCCACCCCCGTCAGACACCAGCCCTGCTTCCTTCGCCTGCTGGAGGGCCAGCAAGGAAATGACTGGAACCCGCCGTGGGCACAGACTTGGGTACCCGTTTCCTGCTGCCCCCCAAAGTCGGTCACCTCGGGCCTGGTCACGGCAGCCGCAGAGGTGGGCCTTCGCCCTGGAGCAGCTGCACCATCTCAGCGGCTCGGGCTTCAGCCCCAACCTCGCTGCCCCCCGCGGCCAGGTGCCCGGTCCTCCTGGAGCCCAGGGGCGGGCAGCGAAGCTGCTCCTTCCTTCCTTCCTGTTTGCCCAAGGACCGGAGGTCCTGTTTCT
>NW_011889393.1:5309-10109 GCF_000151845.1 Pteropus vampyrus
AATGTCCCCCGTGAGCGGCACGTTGCCGGGAGGGCGTCAAGGGTTGTATCGAGGGCAATAAACAGCCGTGAAAAGCCCACGTCAGATTTTGCTAAAATATTAGTGTGCACGACAGAATAAAATTTTTTTTCCCCTGTTTTCAGAGGGTTTCGAATCGCGGGATTGCAGAGAAGGGATCGTGGAACCGCTGAGCTAACACACTCCCCTCATTTCTCGTGAATGGCACTTCTTCCTGTGTTATTGGCCTTTTGTAACATTTCTTCTGCGAAACGCCCGCCCTCGCCCTCGGCCTCCTTTCGTTGGGCGGACGGCATTTAGTCACCACTGCGACCCTCTCACTGATGTCCACGAGCTCGCTTGACGTCCGTGACACGTGCTGCTGCGCAGTTCTCACCTCCCGGTTTATCGGTCATCTCACGTTGTGCTAACGCCAACCGCACACAACCTTTTGGGAGCAGGGTGTAGAAACGCGTCCCTCGGAACTGCAAAAGGATGTAATCGTTAGGCTACAGACCGGGGGCTGTTCTCGGTTTAGAGGTTTTATTTCTAGGTTCGCGTCATTGGGTTTTGTTTCCACGTTAGCCGTAAACGCAGGCTTTTTCCAGTGGGGACAGTCCCCTCGGCTAAGCAACGCGTCCCTTCCCCACCGACTTTGAGCGCGAGACTCTCGGACACGTGGGCCCGCTTCTGGACATTGCGCTCTGCTCCAGTGACCTCCCCAGCTGTCCGGACACCAGCACCTCACTATTCTAACTGTTCCCTTTGAGCTTCAGTGTCTGTTAGGGCTGGGGGCTGGGGGATGGGGGGTGAACAGGTGGAGCCCAGATTTTCCAAGCGGCAAAACTATCTGTGTGATTCCGTAGTGGTGGACAGACACATCCGTCCAAACGCAGGGGACGGACACACCGAGAGTGACCCTGGTAAGCGATGACTCTGGGTGACGATGACGTGTCCTCTGACTGTGACAAACGTGCCACCTGGCGGGGTGCCGACAGTGGGGAGGCTCTGCACGTGCGGGGCGAGAGGCACACAGAACTCTCTGTCCCTTCCGCTGGGCTTTGCTGTGAATGCACAACCTCTCGGAAAAAAAAAAAAAAATGAAGTCCATTTTTAAAAGAAGAACTAGATATTGCTTCTGAAATTATACAGCTTACATTCAAAGGGGGGATATAAAAGGATAACTAGAAAAGAAGAATAGATTGCAATTTAGCCACGATTGTGATACAAATGGGTACCACAGAACAGCGCTTCTCAGGCTCCATGATGGAGGACCAACTTCAAAACAAACGAGAATGATTTCCATCCATGTCCATTAGGACTGGCGACCTCCTTACTAACCTCGTCTTCGAAAAGCTTTTTGTAAGCTGTCCACTACGCTATGCGTATTAGTCGTTGTTGGCCACTAAACTGTAATGGATCCCTTGTCAAAACGAAGACCCTTGTTCATACCGCCCACCTTCTGCTCTGGGGAACAATGACGTTGCAGTTATACATACTGCGGTGTCCTCGTAAGGGACCGTTGTCTTTTAATAGGCTGAACCGGTACATGTGAAACAGCGGCTCTGATCGCAAAGTAATCGTAAACGCTCGCTAAAAATTCACCGAGTAAAATCGAAGCTTGGCGTTTTCAGGCGGTAGACGCCTTAACCAAGTCCTTTTTTTTTTTTTTTTTTGTCTTTATACCATGTTTTTCTTTGAAGAAACCAAGTTTTAAATCTCCTCACATTTTATAAGTATGTGAGGAATAGAGAAAAGCCCCCTCTGGTATATGAATAATGAGTAATTAGTTAGGTTCACTCGCTAAGTGCCCGGCTACTGCATTGGAGGCTGGTATTCTGCTCAAAATTAGCAAAATTAGTACACGTCGTGAATATTAAGTCTGAGGGGCTGACATCAGGTGGTTTAACCAGTCTCTCTGCAGGAGCAGTATTGCTGTTGCCTACATTCGTTCAAAATGTGTTCCTCACTGAGTGACGGCCCCACGGTAAGATACAGGCACCGCGGGCAGACGCGTGCATGAGGATCCAGGAGCCCTGGGCCCTGGTGACCTCCCGCCACTGATGATGCAGGCAGCGCTGACCATTTCCCTTAATTTCCCTGAGCCCCAGTGTCCTTGTCTGCTATACGAGAGGACAGACCCCTCGATCGCTAAGAGTCCTTTAAGCTTTTTCAAAAACAACAACAAAAGAACAGACTGACTGATTCGTTCAGTGGTTAATTCATTCAGAACTGATTATCCGTCTCCTTATTCAAAAGACACTTCTCATGAGCACAGTGCACGCCGGTTACTGCGCTACTCATGGCCCCCGAATAGAGGAGAATGTGGAAAACAGAGACGCATCCCCCCAAGTCAGTCACCGCGTCCCCTGCCGTCATGGGGCTGGACTTCACTCGACGTCGGGGAGGAGGGAGAGGTGGAGGAGCGAACGAGGGACACTCTGGGCGTCACCACATTTCGTGTATGTTTTCGACCACATTTCTGACACGTTTGTTGCGGGGGCGTCCTGTGCATTGCAGGCCGGTTAGCGGCGTCCCTGGCCTCAACCTACCACACACCAGTGGCACCCTCTAGCCCACTTGTGACAACCACGAATGTCCCAGAGGTTGCTAAATGTCCCCTGAAGGCAGGCCACCCTGGTTGAGAAGCAGTGACCTTCGGTGTGCAGCGGGTCCTGGGGACGGCCTGTTAGACTCAGGCTGCCGACGACAGCACGGGGGACACGCTGTAACAGGTGGGCACAGCGCCAGAGCGAGCGCGACTGAGCAGGGGGACCGCCTCGTAGGGCCTGCCAACCTCGACTCAGCCCGCTGTGCATCGGAAACTAACACCATTTCGTATGTCGGCCGTAATGGAAGAATGAAAAACAATAATAAAAAATCTCGGACTGCTGAGCCCCGCCCTGGGCTTCTGACTCCGAGGGTCTGGCTGGGGCTGGAGCTCAGTGCCGGGGCTGGTCCCATCTCGCGGGGCAGTGTGTGTCCCCTGCAGTCACGGCCGAAAACACAGATGTTCCCTTCTCACAGAGGAGAACGAGTGCTGCCTGAGAATCAGACCGACTCGCGGTTTTCAGATGGAGAAACTAGACCCCACATGGGCTCCCAGGCTGACTTAGAGCAGGGACCTGTCATCGAGGTCCCTGGGCTCACTTAGGAGGGGACGCGTCACGTTTTGGGTCCAGCACTGTGCTCGCACATGGTCGGCAGGTTTCAACACGCTTGTGCAATTGCAGAAAACAGACGCGTGTCACTTCATCTACGCGGCCAGTGGTTACATGTATCCCAGGCCACGTCACATAATCCACTGAATAAGTTACTGTCACGGGGGACTAATTTTCATCAGGGAGAATTTCTATGGATATGCTGGAAAAGTTCCATGTGGGAATAACAGCCACCTTTTCACCAAACGCTGCTGTAAGCGTCTCCCACAAATTAACTCACTCGCTCCTCACGCCGACCCCACAAGGTGGGTCCGCTCTCTGCCCTGGGCTGCAGGCGTGGACGCGTCACCATGGAGAGGTCGGGCCCCTCATCTGAGGCCGTGCAGCGGGGCAAAGCTGCCATCGTCCCAGCAGTCCCGTTGACCGCCCGCAAGCTCGTCCGCACGGCCTCTCACTGCTGGGCCTCGAGGCCTCTTCGCAGACCGCCAGGCCAAGGCCAGAGCATGGTGGACCGTGCAGCCAATGATGTCAGCCTCCCCTTCTCAGGCGAGATGCCCTGTGACCGGAGCACCCCAGGCCCTGCCTCCAATCTGACGTCCCCCACTCAGGCACCAGCTGTCCCTCTCTGGACACGTAACCAGCAGGAAAAGTGACTCCTCATGGACAGAGGAGGACCAGCCCCACCCTGCCCATGGCACGGCAGAGGCGGGTGGAGAAAGCTGTCTCTGAAAGCGGGCAGGTACCCCCCCGAAAGAGAGGAGGGATCTGGGCCAGGCAGTACAGCTTATTCTTGTAAAACTCATCCATCTGTCAAGCGCTCTTGGCCCGTGGGGGGCGGGGACAAGTTTCTGACAAGGCAGTGTGCCCTGGGGGTGAGGACAGATGCAGGATGTGGGATGCAGGATACGGGATGCAAGATGCGGGATGTGGGATGCGGCTGCAGGATGCAGGATACGGGATGAGGGATACGGCTGCGGGATGTAGACTGTGGGATGCAGCTGCAGGATGCGGATGAAGGATATGGCTGCAGGATGCGGGATGCAGGATACGGGATGCAAGATGCGGGATGTGGGATGCGGCTGCAGGATGTGGGATGCAGGATACGGGATGCAAGATGCGGGATGTGGGATGCGGCTGCAGGATGCGGATGCAGGATGTGGCTGCAGGATGCGGGATGCGGGATGCGGATGCAGGATGTGGGATGCGGGATGCGGATGCGGGATGTGGGATGCGTGATGCGGATGCGGGATGCGGATGCAGGATGTGGGATGCGGGATGCGGATGCAGGATGCGGATCCGGGATGCGGGATGCAGATGCAGGATGCGGGTCGGGCACGGTGGAGACGATCGAGCACTCCCCACGAGGTGCTTTCTTGGCGACATTTCAATATCTCTTTTATTTGACTCTGCATTTTGGTGGTAGTGGTGGGGGGTGGTATACGAGTTCACTCGCTGCCGTACAGAATAGCACGGACTGGCATTAAACAGCAGGCTTAAACAAGACATTTATTTTCTCACTGTTCTGGAGACTGCGAAGTCCAAGGTCAAGGTGCCCTCAAGGTTGGTTTCTGATGAGAGCTCTTTCCCGGCTTCTTTACGGCACCTTCGCACCGTGCCCTCGCGTGGCCGGGGGAGGGGTGGG
>NW_011889393.1:11139-17164 GCF_000151845.1 Pteropus vampyrus
GAGGAGAACGAGTGCTGCCTGAGAATCAGACCGACTCGCGGTTTTCAGATGGAGAAACTAGACCCCACATGGGCTCCCAGGCTGACTTAGAGCAGGGACCTGTCATCGAGGTCCCTGGGCTCACTTAGGAGGGGACGCGTCACGTTTTGGGTCCAGCACTGTGCTCGCACATGGTCGGCAGGTTTCAACACGCTTGTGCAATTGCAGAAAACAGACGCGTGTCACTTCATCTACGCGGCCAGTGGTTACATGTATCCCAGGCCACGTCACATAATCCACTGAATAAGTTACTGTCACGGGGGACTAATTTTCATCAGGGAGAATTTCTATGGATATGCTGGAAAAGTTCTATGTGGGAATAACAGCCACCTTTTCACCAAACGCTGCTGTAAGCGTCTCCCACAAATTAACTCACTCGCTCCTCACGCCGACCCCACAAGGTGGGTCCGCTCTCTGCCCTGGGCTGCAGGCGTGGACGCGTCACCATGGAGAGGTCGGGCCCCTCATCTGAGGCCGTGCAGCGGGGCAAAGCTGCCATCGTCCCAGCAGTCCCGTTGACCGCCCGCAAGCTCGTCCGCACGGCCTCTCACTGCTGGGCCTCGAGGCCTCTTCGCAGACCGCCAGGCCAAGGCCAGAGCATGGTGGACCGTGCAGCCAATGATGTCAGCCTCCCCTTCTCAGGCGAGATGCCCTGTGACCGGAGCACCCCAGGCCCTGCCTCCAATCTGACGTCCCCCACTCAGGCACCAGCTGTCCCTCTCTGGACACGTAACCAGCAGGAAAAGTGACTCCTCATGGACAGAGGAGGACCAGCCCCACCCTGCCCATGGCACGGCAGAGGCGGGTGGAGAAAGCTGTCTCTGAAAGCGGGCAGGTACCCCCCCGAAAGAGAGGAGGGATCTGGGCCAGGCAGTACAGCTTATTCTTGTAAAACTCATCCATCTGTCAAGCGCTCTTGGCCCGTGGGGGGCGGGGACAAGTTTCTGACAAGGCAGTGTGCCCTGGGGGTGAGGACAGATGCAGGATGTGGGATGCAGGATACGGGATGCAAGATGCGGGATGTGGGATGCGGCTGCAGGATGCAGGATACGGGATGAGGGATACGGCTGCGGGATGTAGACTGTGGGATGCAGCTGCAGGATGCGGATGAAGGATATGGCTGCAGGATGCGGGATGCAGGATACGGGATGCAAGATGCGGGATGTGGGATGCGGCTGCAGGATGTGGGATGCAGGATACGGGATGCAAGATGCGGGATGTGGGATGCGGCTGCAGGATGCGGATGCAGGATGTGGCTGCAGGATGCGGGATGCGGGATGCGGATGCAGGATGTGGGATGCGGGATGCGGATGCGGGATGTGGGATGCGTGATGCGGATGCGGGATGCGGATGCAGGATGTGGGATGCGGGATGCGGATGCAGGATGCGGATCCGGGATGCGGGATGCAGATGCAGGATGCGGGTCGGGCACGGTGGAGACGATCGAGCACTCCCCACGAGGTGCTTTCTTGGCGACATTTCAATATCTCTTTTATTTGACTCTGCATTTTGGTGGTAGTGGTGGGGGGTGGTATACGAGTTTACTCGCTGCCGTACAGAATAGCACGGACTGGCATTAAACAGCAGGCTTAAACAAGACATTTATTTTCTCACTGTTCTGGAGACTGCGAAGTCCAAGGTCAAGGTGCCCTCAAGGTTGGTTTCTGATGAGAGCTCTTTCCCGGCTTCTTTACGGCACCTTCGCACCGTGCCCTCGCGTGGCCGGGGGAGGGGTGGGCGGAAGTGGGGATCCAGGGGCCTTCCTCTTCCTATAAGGACAGTCCTACTAGCTCAGGGCCTCACCCTTATGACCTCATTTGACTGCAGTTACCTCCCTGAAGGCCCCATCTCCAAACATAGTCACCTGGGGGCTTAGGGCTTCAACGTATGGATTTGGGGGGCACGATTCAGGCCATCGCAGGGGACAGGAAAGAGGGCGGTCCTAGCTCTGTCAACAAGCCCCCTCGTACCCGCTCTAACAGACGGTGGGAGGTTAGGCTCATTCTCCTTTACCATCAAAGCACACAGCGTAGGGTTATTTAAAACGACTCTCTCCAGTTCAGGCTTACTACTGTAACTCCCTTTTGAGACCATATTTGTGGGTGAGAAGCTAAGATTTAATTGGACTCGTTTGTTTCTCCTACCTGGCAGAAGTCTGAGCAACAGGATGGCACACTTCCTGATCATGTGATTGTTCACTAGTTACCATTTTTCTCCCATGCACATTGCTGGGCAAGTTATTTTTTTATTTTCTATAGCAGTGGGTCATTTTATTCAACAGTCGCCTTTACCTAAGAGACCTGTCTCATAAGGAAACGTGAAAGCCATAGGTAGAGCCTAATGTGCCAAAATGTGCCTGATGTTTAATTTACCAAATGTGGGCTGAATTGGTGCATTTGGAAACCACTGAATGCTTTTCCCCTCATACTCAAGTTTACTATCAATCATTTGTGTTCTCTCTGCTACATGTTTGAGGTTGTGATATTTCTGTGGGATTCTCCCTCTGCCATGGAGGTGTCTCCAGCTCAACTACAGGAATACAAATGCTGTCCAGATTTTTCTTTAAATAAAGAAATATGCTTATTCTTATTTCACTGGCTGCAGAGGAGGAGAAGTCTGGATATTTTTTAGCTGAAGAGAGTACATAGCTCTCCTACTGCTTCCTATTTCTACGGCATTTTCCCCGTCAGCTTCTGCTGGGTGGTGGCGGTGCTTAACGGCACCGCAAACGCTTTTGGCAGGTGTGAATCGTGGCAAGTGAGTCAGGCAGCGTAAGCGGGTGAGTCAGGCCCAGAGTCGAGACGGGGTTCTCGGCTCAGTACTCCGTCCTGTGTGGCCTCGGGCACGCCGCGGAGCCATGGCACGTGACCGTCTACCTGCGTCATAGCCACCTGCAGAAGATGAGGGAGCTCACACTTAACACTGAAAACACTGACCTGTGAGAGTTAAGGTTCTCCACCAACCTGAAGCACATGCTACGATATTTCACAGATGGCACGGACACACCGGACACTCGTCGCAAGAAGTGCCGGCATCGAGGCGACTCCGTTAAGGGTGACAGGCGCCGGAGGGGAGAGACGCGTGGGCTCCGCGGGAGCTCGATGGCAGGGCACAGAGGCAGCCCAGATATGTTTGACCTTCTTTCTGCCCTTTTTTGGTATAAACTAGTGAAGTCAATAAAGACCATTAGAAAATATGTCGGAGTTGCAATAGTAATAGCAACAACGTTTTTTGAGAGTTTGCTACGTGCCAGCCTCGTTCTAAGCACCGCCCTGCGTTCGCAGCCCTGACATCCTCACAGTCCTTTGGGACGAGGAATCGTGTGATCCCCATTGTCCAAACGCGCAGACTCGGAGAGGTCGACCAGCTCCTGCCGCTGAGCTGCTAACGCCATCGACCCTCCGCCCGTAGCAATGCCTGGGACGCCTCCTCCCTGCTGACTTCCTCTCTAAGTATCTGCCACCTAACTGGACCACGGTCCACCCTGCAGGTGAAAGAGATGCAGGGAGGGTAAGAGATTATGCAAAAAGTCGCTTTTGAAAATGAACTTCCTTAGCAGAAGAGCACTGAGCGACTGCTACGTATCAGACGCAGTCAGCGCTGGAGGTTCACAGTGGTTCCATCTGCTGTGGGAGGGTCAGCACGAACCCATGAATCCGATCAAGTGTCATAAGGAAACACGGCTGAGTGAGCACTCGCCCCACGAAGCTGACAGACATCCCCAAAGGACTGTGACAACAGCCAGGGTCCACAGGCCCTCACTCCGGGGGGAGGGGGTTTGCTGGAAGTCATGCAGATGCAACTAGAAGGACTTCTATAGTGTGAGTCGCACCCCTCTTCCCAGTATATGTGGTACCCCAAGAATTAAATAGGAGAAATCCTGGGTGTCTCCTACGTCCCCCAGACTCGGGTACCGAGAAAAGGAGACAAACAGAGCGGGAGAGCCCGCAGCCAGCACACTCAGACTTCGGAAGTGGCAGGTGACCGTGACAGGTGCTGTCCCGCAGTGTGCCCGGGGACCCACGGGCGCCTAGAAGGCCGAGTAGATTCCACAGCGACGTGCGGGCGGGAGGGTGGCAGAGGTGCAGGTGGACGCAGAGCAGGGACTTGGAAGCCGAGGGAGTAGGGGTGGGGCGGAGGGAGGAAGAGGGCGCTCTGGGGAGCCCAGAGCTGCAGACAGCCTGCCGGGGGAGGGGTGACAGGCTTCCTGCACCGTCCTGAGAGAGGGCCTTCAGGGAGCAGCGTGGAGACCTGACCGGGAATGACAGGTGACCGGGACCGCACGGGGAGACGCAGGGGACGCTGCCACGAGGAGTCGCACGAGAGGGGATGGAGAATGGAGCCAAGGCCACAGACAAGAGGGCAGCGGACGTGGGGACGGAGGAAGGACACCGGGGGTGGCACAGGGGGGAGGCGGTGACATCTAGGCAGAGGGCTCAGCCGAGGGTCACGGCCGAGGGTCACGGCGCCAGTCACCGAGCCGGCAGAGCGAAGGAAGGGCAGGCTTGAAAAGCAGGACAGTGAGTTCCCCTTGGACCTGGCAGGTGGACGGTCCCCAGAGCCGTCCAGCAAGAACGGGCCGTGCGGTTCCACTGCTCAGACGAGGGTCGTCTGGCCCGGCCGGTCAGCCCTCCACACCCTTGTTTGCTGTAAATAAAGGACAATCGTGGAAGTTCCACTCCATAGCAAGACGGGGCGGGGACAGTCTGGGGAATGCCACCCCCACGCGTGCGTTTGCGGACACAGACCATTCCCCTCTCCAGTTAGCACGCAGGGAGATCCCCGCCCCCTGGCACCGGCTCCCAGCACGGAAAGCCGGCCCGCAGAAGCTTCCACGCTGCTCCCCTCCTGGGCCTGCCGCAATCCTTGGCTCTCGAGACACACACGCACGCGCACACACACACGCACATGGGTGTGCCCAAAAGGAGTGTGTAAATTCACACTGCAAACCTCCTGGCCACAGCCAGGAACATTTCAGAACGTGCTAACTGCACGCACATTCCATGTTTTAAATATTGTCACTCCTTCCGTGAGGACAGTTTAAGTTAAGCCTTGAATATTAATAGATCCTCAAAAAAATGCATTATCGAATTCTAAGGTGGTTGTTTTCTCAGCCATTTGCACCAAAATACAAAATTTCAAAAGAGTTTAAATACCGCAGAGTAAAAGTTGTTTGTTTCTTAAGGCTCTATTTCCCCTTAGTAAATTGAGGCTACCCTTGATTACTTTAGATTTAAATTTCATATTTTGCTATATGAATTCCTAGTTTCCTAAAGCATATGCTTTGTATTTTATCTGTATAACCTCGAGGTTTATAATCCATGCCTTAAAATGTCAAAATATATATTTTTAATTTGGTTTTTAGAGTTATCATACGGTAAACTGCCTTTTGTTTTTGGTGTATAATTCTGATCATTTAGATTTCTCTGACCACCATCACGATCAGGCTACAGAAGAGTTTGATTTCCCCCCAAAACTTGCTCGTGCTACCCCTTTCCAGCCACACCCTGCCCCCCCGCCCTAACCATGGGAACCGCTGATACTTTGTCTCCCCTTCAAGTTGTCTTTTCGTATAAATGCAATGATATAATTACATAGTATCCTGTTTCCTTTTACATTGGTTTAAGTTGCTCCTAAGGCTGGACATTTTTTTGCTTGTTACTAGTCGCAACTATGTTTTCTGCATTTCGTATACTTTGTGTCATCGCTGCTTATGTCTTTGGGTCGTAAGTCGTGTTTACCTGTCCAGGTTGCATAGTGCTCGTTATGTAAGCGCCACGGCTACTCACTGTCTCGCTCGCCATCGGCACTACCTGTCGCACCTCTGCGTTTACGTTCCACTACTTTTTAAATGATCCGAGACCTTACAAAGAGCAGTATCATCGGATTCTGGTAATATTATCGTGCTCTATTGGTCCAGTCAGATGCGATGTTCCTAATTTTTTTAAAAAATTGCACACGGATGCTGACCGCAGCGTTATTTCTA
>NW_011889393.1:17214-22096 GCF_000151845.1 Pteropus vampyrus
ACTAGTCGCAACTATGTTTTCTGCATTTCGTATACTTTGTGTCATCGCTGCTTATGTCTTTGGGTCGTAAGTCGTGTTTACCTGTCCAGGTTGCATAGTGCTCGTTATGTAAGCGCCACGGCTACTCACTGTCTCGCTCGCCATCGGCACTACCTGTCGCGCCTCTGCGTTTACGTTCCACTACTTTTTAAATGATCCGAGACCTTACAAAGAGCAGTATCATCGGATTCTGGTAATATTATCGTGCTCTATTGGTCCAGTCAGATGCGATGTTCCTAATTTTTTTAAAAAATTGCACACGGATGCTGACCGCAGCGTTATTTCTAGCGTGGAAGAGTTGGGAAAGGTCCACGTGTGAAATCAGAAGCCCTCAGTACAAGGCCACCCCTCAACAGAATGCCAGGCCAGGGTTCAAAGGGCACAGGCAGAGACGGTGTGACAGCGTGCACGCTGCTTATGGGGAAGAGTTAGGAGCTCAGCAGAGTCCCACGCGCACGCGGGAGCACAGCACATAAGACAAAACACACAAATAGACTAGAGAAAACACGTCCGAATAGCAACGGCGATTTGCTTTTATTGATGTCACCGTGAGGAGACGTCCCGATTCTGTGTGTTTTCCTCATTTTTCATAAGGATCACATTCCTGTCACGGGACGGGGAATGGTTCTGAGTAGCTCAGAAATAAAATGCTGCCTCTGGCCTTAAAAACACACGCCTGAACTTGAGGCTCTGTTACACCACGCATGAGGTTAAGCACACAAATGTCAGTCCCGTCTGCTAAAGGTCACAATGTCAGATTGCGTCGCTGTGGCCAGACCTTTAGAAACAGAAGCAGTGGGCTGCCCGTCAGGTAGGTGTGTGCATCGGGGCAACCACTGGGTGCTCGTGGGGGAGGGGGCGGGGCAAGCCCGTCCGGTGACATGGCAAGGGGACCTGGACGGCGAGTCTCTGCAGGGGTGGAGGCATTCACTGCACCCCTCCTCCCTGCTGCACAGAAACCCCCCGTACCCCAGAGGTGCCTGTAGCTCCAGGTGGCTTCTCACAGGTGTGGGCCACGCTGCTGTCACCTCCGTCTGGAGCCAGCCTGGAAACGGTGGGGGACACGTCCCTCCCTGAAAGCCAGTGCTTGTATCTCAGGAGAGTCAAAGGTCCCTCCGGACTCAGACAAGAATCACTTCCTTGACTCGTATGGAGGAAATCTTCCAAAAGACCACACGTGGCAAACATGCCCACAAACGAGGCTAGTTCTGGGTGATTTTTTTCCCTGATCACTGGAGAAATATATTTTGTCCCAAAGATCTATGTGGCCCCGGAAAGGGGATGGGAGGGCTCGAAACAGTTTTCTCCAGAGAATTCTAAGCTCAGAGGGTGAAAGGGCTCCCTAAAGTTAAATCCAGATGTCACCCAGCTGCTAACTCAACGGGGCGACTTCTACAGAATGTGTTTTGGAGACGAAGAACACTCAACAAATTGTGAGGATTCCATACCCATCTCCTTAGGTAGACCTGCTAAAATGGGGGGCGGCCGGGACTTCCTTAATCCCAGGTGGTGACAGCAGATGTCAAGGGCCCCTACTCTGTCTCTCTGTAGGTCCAGAACACACCCCGAGACCCTTTGCATCCACGGGACCAGAGGAGTTTCTGCCCTGCCAGATTCAGGATTACGGCCGAGATTTCCAGCCCCGCCACGGATTTGCCAGCTGGGTCCCTGTCATCCTGAGTCTCTTCCTTCCTCTGCAAAAGGCAGGTAAGAAAGACAATGGTTTGTTTTTGTCACTTTGGCCGGCTTAAGAAAATGTGGGAAAATTCAGGAGAAAGCAGATCAAGAAGACAGAGGGGCGAGGAAGTAACTTCTTCACGGAGCACCAGGCAACAGTTTCAGAGTCACGCGGCCTCGGGAAAAAGCACTTTAAAAGAGAGAGAGAAAAAAAATTAAAAAGGAGGGTGTTTGTTGAGGTAAGGGGAGGCCACAGTAAAGAAGGAAAGGAAGGGCCGGCCGCTGACCATCAGACTGGAACCTTGGCATCTGAGCGGACGCTGTGATGACTTTCACCTCCAACTCCAAGAGATTAGCGTAATTATCAGTTAGCTGGCTTTTATGAAGTACTTTGTTTACCCTTACACACTAAAGCACTATTTTCTGGTGGTCAGTTATTTTCAAATAGTTCTTGATGTTCAAAGGCTTGATTTACGTATATGTATGTATACATATATATGTGTGTGTGTGTGTGTATACACACACACACACACACACGTCTGTGAAGAATGCAACCTTTCTGAAGTGTCTAAAGCCAACAGGGATCAGCTGCTAAATGCCCAGAGCCAATTCCATCACACATAAATAGCCCATGCAAGAATTTTGTGGTGTCGTGTTTAATGGATGTGACTTAAAATAGACTCAGTCTTCATAAACTCATTTTCTTACGACCGTGTGGTGTTTTCCTGGGCACCTACTTGAATAATAGAAGAAATAAACTGTTGGAAAGTGTCTGCCCCTCTCTTCGGCTATTAAATGACCCCGTTAAATTAGGCATGGGCTGCAGTTCTAACCGACGAGGCCCAGCACCGCAGACGTCGGAGAGCCCGTCCTTGGCAAGTCGGTCTGAGGTCTGGGCTGGCCCCGCGGCGTCTTCTGCAGTAGGGGACAGGAGAGCGTCTGGTCGGGTGGACAGTGGAGCCACTCGAAGGCCTGGCTGTCGGTGACAAGCACGGGCTCAGCGGGGACGGGACTCCACGAATGACACATTTTATAGCCCCAAATAGCACTTGTCTTTTGTCACTCTGCAGGGAGCGACCATGTCACCGTTTCTCCGGATCGGTCTGTCCAACTTCGACTGCGGGTCCTGCCAGCCCTGCCAGGGGGAGGCCGTCAACCCCTACTGCGCCGTGCTCGTCAAAGAGTACGTCGAGTCAGGTGAGCTCGAGTGGGCCTTTTGGGGGTGTGGGGGTGGGGGTGGGAGGCCCCGCCACAAACCCCGGGGCCAGGCCCTCCACGCTCCACGAGCGCCCCGAGTATGCGGTCCAGGAAACCGACGCTGGGGACACGAGTACCCCCCACCGCCCGCCACGGTGGTCGCCTGAGAAGCAGCCAGGTCTCCTGCGTCACGTGCCATCTCAAAGCGCCACGTTCCCACACACACGGAGGGAACGAAGGAAGAAGGAAGAAGGAGAGATGATGGGTCTGCAGACGTTACGTGAGGAGTTAACGGGGACAGAGGATCCTACGGAGCTAAGCAGAGCACGGGCCGTGCTGGTCGCCGGCTTGATGGCTGCAGATAGATTCAGTCTGCACGGCCTTCACGTTAGCGCTGAAGACAGCTTAGTGCTTCTCTGGCCAAGCTCCACTGAATGTTAGAACGGATAATTAGCCACTAGAATCCGAATCTCAGAAAAGCTGCTTTCGTGCCCACTAAGACCCTGGACGCGCAAGAATGATCACGTTTTGTCAAATCACATGAGGAGGAAGCCGTGACGGTCTTCAAGATGCCGGTGTGTGGGTTTAGATCATTCAGCTGAAATAATCCTATTCTGTCTGGACCGTCCCCACGGCCACGTCATCCAGCTCCTTCTCCTTGCCTCTGTGGAAAGGAAGAAGGGAGTTTACGTCCAGCTCCCCCCGACCCCGTCCCCGATCCCCTCTGTACCTTTCTTGTTCTAGCCAACACCCGTAGAGAAGTGCGGTGACCCCCGCCAGGCCCACAGCAACAACAGGCAGCATCACCAGGCACTTGCACAGGGAGCGTCTATGGTGCACCTGCCGCCCACTGAGACAGACGTGCCCCTGCCCTGGAGCAGGGGTAGATCACGGCGTGCGCTCGTGTGGATCGGGCGGTCCTAAAGGGGCCTCTCAGGGGGTGACATTCACAGATGCGAGGGAGACCCAGCCAGGTGCTGCCAGCCCAGGACCCCGGGGGTCTCCAACCTCCCGTGCTGGGTGTTCCTTCCCTCCCTTGAAAGTCTTGGCCGCACGGTTGACCTCAGCCTTCCAGCGACCTGTCACAGCTGAGGAGCACTCCGAACCACCCCGACTTCCCTCCTGCCCAGGTTTCTCTCCTGTTTCCGTAGAGCTGAGAGCTGCTTTTGCTCCCAGTCTGAAACCTTTCAAATGTCACAGAAACCTTTGAAGTGTAAAATGTCAGACATATTCAAAGCCGCCTGGGACTTAATGGTCTCCTGGCTCTGGTTCCCTTGCCAGCCTCGGCTTTGCCTGACGTTTGCCTCCTGAGAGCCTTTTATTCATTTTTCCTTCTTTTGGCCTTGCCTTTGAATTCGGTCTGATCATCCATGTGGATCAAGACCACGTCAGAAAAGACTGTTTTTCCAAAAGGTTAGCCTGTGGAGTTTGGAGATTTGGGATTTTGATTTCGTTTTGATTTTGTTCTGGGGGAAAAAAAAAAGAAAGAAAGAAAGAAAGAAAACCTCGGAACATGATCGCTCACATGTGACTTCTGTAGCACTCAACGCGTTTCGCCTCGGAGGTGTGAGGCTGCATCTTCCACGATGAGTCGACTCAGGAACCGCAGCGCTGGGGGTCTGGGAGCCTTAGAAAATGCTGAAACTCGCTGTCAACAGGACCCAGAGTTCCGGTCCTTTCCGTAGGTGACTACGAACCCAGTGAACCAAAGTGTGAAAAGTGCCTTGCCATGGGGACGGACATCCGTGCTCTGTCGGGCATGGAAAATGCCACTAACTGTGGTCCTTATCGCCAGAAACAAACGCTCACGTGCAGCCGAGTTTCCTGTTTCTAGAATGATTAGAGAACAGATACTACAGAAGTCCAGCGGCACGAAAGAGCCGCAACAGTACTTCGTCCCACTGGGGAGCTCGTTCCCGGGCCCCTGGTGGCTCCGGGGAGGCTCCGTTCCAACGTCCTCATCCTGCCC
>NW_011889393.1:22146-23397 GCF_000151845.1 Pteropus vampyrus
ATTTCTTTCCTTTTCTCAACCAGCTAGAGCTGAAACCTCAAGGCCGAATGCTAATGAACGCAAGATACTTTCTGGAAATGAGCGGCAAGTGACTTTTCTTCTTCCCGTTTGGGGGGTGAGGAGGGCATAACCCCTCTCGTCATGTGCGACTTATGGTCCTTTTGCGACAGCGCAGAAAGGAATTAGGAGAAACGTGAAGCCCAAGGGAAGCTCCTAAAATCCCCAGTGGTGCTCACACATCCGTCGAAAAGACACTTCCAGTCTAGAGAAACACAGAAATGCTAAAGCGTTTATAGCACTAGTTTATAAACCACGCGGACTCCTATGCCCAGTGCTTTTACAGTCGGTCTTTATTTTAGTTGGAGAATTTAATGTCAATTCTAAAGGCCCTGTTTAGGTGTCACAGTGTGTACACACACTGTGTAAAAGGTGTGATGTAACAAGCTATCACACTATTCTATCACGGCACTAGCAGGGCACAAAATAAATTAGGAACCGATCAACACTTTCCATGGTGCGCGTGGCAAAACGCTAACGGCTTCTCGTTAGTCACTTCGAATCTTTTTAGCAACAAGGAAGGAAAGTGCTTTGCTGAAGAGTTTCAGTTCCATGTCACACACGGACATTGGTCACAGAAGTTACATTTCCGAGCGTCTGCCTGTGACAGCCTAGCAGCTCCTTCAGCTGCGTTTATATTCTGTGGTCCAGTGCTGGTCAAACAAATCTAACGCTACCACTCATAAAATCCTGACCCTCGGAGTGGACATGTGAACTTACCGAGGGTAAATTGATGTTATTATTTTCTAAATTAGTTTGGCTACCAAGAAACAACTTTTAAAGGTTGATGGTGCTTTCTGGGTTTCTGCTTCCCGTGTACAATTCCTTTGGGTCCAGATTCAAACAAATACGTTGGGGGAAAAAAAACACATACTATGAGATAATCAGGAAAAAGTGAACACTCGCCAGATATTTGATGATATCGAGACGTTGTTGTTAATTTTTAGGTGGGATGATGAGATGGTGGTTATGTTTTTAAAAAGGTCCTTACTTTTAAGCCATATACGAAATCGTTTATAGATAAAATAATATAATACCAGGGATTTGTTCAGAATGACCCGTAGGCCTGGGGTGGGAGCGGACGCGGTGTGGGGTCAGCGATCACTGCCCGCACATGACAGCAACCGGAAACCCATCACAGGATTTGCTCAACTTTGTACGTATTTGAGATTTTCCACCATAAACCTTTTTTTT
>NW_011889393.1:23447-25052 GCF_000151845.1 Pteropus vampyrus
AAAGAGCCGCAACAGTACTTCGTCCCACTGGGGAGCTCGTTCCCGGGCCCCTGGTGGCTCCGGGGAGGCTCCGTTCCAACGTCCTCATCCTGCCCGTGCTGCTCGTCACACCCGTCTCCAGGTCCCCCACCTGCTCCATCCTCACCGACAGGTCGAGGCCGTTCCGCAGACGCCACCGCAGGAGGCCACCGCCTCTCCGAGTACTCGCCGGTTTTTGCCGAGGGTGCACGGTGCATGTCAACTGTACCCTCCGTTGAGAATCAGAGAAGGAAATAATGGCTCATTATTGTTTTAAAGGTTTTACTTCTTCGTGTATTTACGTCAAATGGAAAACATTTAAATAGGTGTTTAAAGGAGTACGCATTAAAACCCCTACCTTTCACCACCGTGTCTTTCGGATGACCACATGGTAGTTCTGTACTATTTTTTTTTATCAGACGTTCGTGAAATCGATCAGCCCTGGGCCCACGCTTCACGAAGGGGCATCCCGAAAGGCAGACGAGTGTCAGACGCGTGAAGCGTGGGCCTGGGTCACGCTACCCTGCCAAGTGCAGCAGGCGTAGCCTCTGGGCATCGCTCAGGCGGTCACGCCCAAGGTGAAGCAGGTGCGGGACAGGAAAGGGAAGCATCGCCAGATTTTCGTTGTCCAAATCATCGAGATTGGCTTTTCCATTTCGGCGCATCGCCTTGCCTGCAGACCTTTGAATTGTCTCCTTCTATCCTATATTGTCCCAAATTGTTTTATGGGCTGCTTCTGTCTTCCCAACAGAACTAATTACCTATCCTACAGAGCAGAGGGAACAGGTGTCACTGCTGAGTTGAACTGAACGTTCTTCCCAGAGCCGGCTAAAGGAGTAACGAGAACGTATCTCTGTGTCCCCAGAGAATGGACAGATGTACATCCAGAAAAAGCCGACCATGTACCCGCCCTGGGACAGCACGTTCGATGCCCACATCAACAAGGGAAGGGTGATGCAGATCATCGTGAAGGGCAAAAATGTGGACCTGATATCCGAGACTACGGTCGAGCTCCACTCCCTGGCTGAGCGGTGCAGGAAAAACAATGGGAAGACAGAAATATGGGTAACTACCTGAGCCGCGAGCTCCATTTCAGATGTTTCTACCCTGATGTGACCGGTACCATGTTAGCTAAAGACTAGCTCAAAGTTTCCACGTCATCCTAAAGTTATGATGCACGAGCCTTGACTACACAGACTCCCTCCCACTCACTCACTGGCGACTTGATAATGACCATGATTATCAGTCGAGGACTACAGGACAAACCGACATACTCGAATCTCTTTGATCCTTCCGTAAGGTCGAGAAGGTGTCGTAGGCTGTGAAGAGCAGTAATTGATTTATAACACTAAGCTCAGAAATATCGCAAATTTCCCCTAACTCAGGAACCTAACTGTTGTCTATCAAGAAATCACATAGATTTCTTGATATCTTACAAGATAGATGAGATGAGAGGATAATGTTTGTTGTTCTCGCTCCTCACTTTGCCAATCCCTATGAATTTCTTTTAGCCATAACGTAGTCACGTAGCTTACTTTGCACTAAAAAGTACACCAGACGGAATCCACGTCACCATTACAAGTTTTC
>NW_011889393.1:28762-31193 GCF_000151845.1 Pteropus vampyrus
ATGCCAGTCCATGGGGGTGGAGATCAGCTGCTTTGAGAAATAATTCTGTGGTCGCCCATCCTGTTAATACAAGACTTAAATCTTGTCTTGCAAGGAGAGCAAATTCAGGCAAACCAAAATCAACGATGTCTCACAACCAATAATTACTCAAGTCCAGGAAGCTGTTGGTTTTTTGTTTTTCGTTTATTAAGAATAAAACCTTGTAGTATTGAAAATGTTTTATGTCTGCACCCAAATGGAGACCCCATCTTTAAATCTTTACATATCAGAAAACCTTAATTTTTAAAAAGCGATATTACGGAATAACCGAACTAGAAAATTCTTTATCGATGACAAGAAGTGTGGGATGTCATTCGATTTTTAAGAATGTTTGTTATTACGTATAAGAAATGGTTTTCTGATTCAGAAAACCCAAACACGAGTTCTTACACTCGGCGGTCTCAAACCCAACCTGGAGACGGGGTGCAGACTAAACAGAATTAGATCCTAAACCACATAGACACTGATTCACCAGGAGATAACTACGGGTTAGTTACCTGCATTCCAGAAAATTCCATACTGCGGGCCTTAAAGGGTCGGCATAGTTGGGATCCGCAAAGAAGAGGGAGGACAAAAACGTTGGCCTCTAGCGGGACAAAAATGTGGGACTGCACAGAAATACGAGCGAGCAGAGGACTGTGAGTGGACCAGTCCGGGGAGGCGGCAGGCGGGCCCCTGCTCGGTCAGAGCTAGTGATCAAAGGCCGACGTTGGCGGCTGAGAAGTCAGGCCAGAGGAGTCGCAGACTCGGGGAGGTCGCCAGCGAGGAGTCCCACGGTCCCAGCGAGCAGGACTTGATATAATGAAAGCAGCGTTTGGGGGAAATCGCTTGCGACAGAATGTGGGATAGATTTGAGGAAGGAAAATAGACTAGATTTAGAGGGAGCCTATAAAATGCCACGTTTGCAATACAGAGATGAGGAAATGGTCTGGGCCGTGGTTACAGGAAAGAAACACCAGGAAGAGTCCAAAAGAAAATAAGGGTGCGATTTCTCGCCGGCGTGGGTCAAAGGGCGTGCCCGTCACGAGCGCGGCGTTGAGGTGCCTTTAAAATTCTTTAAAAACGGAAGTCGAATGAAGGGAAAATGTCGATATCGCTTAAAATGGCTAGACTAGAAAAACGATCATGGGCGTGGCCGAAACGGGAGATGAGGGAAGAGAGGGTGGAGGAGGGGGACACCGATTAAGACACCCCTCCTTCAGAGAAGCCCCAAGTCCGTGCTACTCTGCGGGCGCCCCGGCCGCTCACGCATAGCTCACTCCATTCCCTCCCTCTGGGCTGGAATCACCTTTCCTGTGCTCTCACCGCCATGCGTGGCAGCATCGGGGTTCACCATCGCCACCCACCCGACGCCCCACCTCCCGTGTTCCCCCTCCCCACGCTTCCTTCCCGGACTTTCCTCTGTCCATTCGCTGACCAACCTTCTCCGGCAGGACGTCACTCGGACTCGGGGTCGGACCCCTCTCTCCCGGAGCCCGTCCCCTCCCCCGCCCAGCACGCACTAGACCTCGCCCCGCAGTCCCCGTTCCGCGCCCTGTGCCGGCCGCTCCCGATGCAGCCCGGACCCCGTGGGAAGCCCTGCCAGCACCCTGCTCTCGTGAGCACCCTCTTCCCCCAGAGATGCTCTGCTCAGAACCTTGGTGCTCCCCCGTCTCCCTCCGCAAGCCTCTGCCCCATCTTTCCCAGCAACCTGCCCCGCCAGCACCCACTGCCGTGGTGACCATCACATCAGCCACCAGCAAACCTCCTGGCTCTTCAACCTCCCGCCTCCATCCCTCGGTTTCTGCCTGCGTCGTCTACTGAGCAATTTTCGATTTCATCCCCCGCTTGGGCATCGTTATCTCTTGCCAGAGCCCAGACATTCTCCGCGGCTGTCAGGATGAACAGTGTGAATTCCCTCTCGGGACAGCCCTGCCTCTGTTCCCCCCCGCACGCGTGTCGCTGCCCACGGCCTCCCGGTGCCTGTACGTTATCGACAGGAAAGCGTCACGCTGCCCCGACAGCCACAGGTCTGCGAGGGTGATCTCTGCCTCGTGCTCCACGCCCTGGCACGCGCACCCCGGGACGCCTCATCTCTGGGCCGCGCTAGTCCCTGTCGTCTGGCGAGGACCCCTTCTGCGCCTCCTTCGGAAGCCAGCCCAGAAACGTCCCTGCGGGAACATCCTCGCCCGGCTTCCCACGCTCCCGCCTCTGCTGCCTCCTCTGCCCCAGCGGCCGTGGCATCCTCGCCCCGTGTCCCAGCGCGTCCGTCCCGCGGATGCTGCTCTCCGACATTTACTGCTTTCCCGCTGACTCTAAATTCGCCGCAGGAAGGCAGTGGGCGAACGACCTCACCTGTCTCTGCGACCCCGGCACCAGGCTGCGTGCTGGGGACATGGGACACGCGCCCTTA
>NW_011889393.1:31243-32690 GCF_000151845.1 Pteropus vampyrus
ACCCTGCTCTCGTGAGCACCCTCTTCCCCCAGAGATGCTCTGCTCAGAACCTTGGTGCTCCCCCGTCTCCCTCCGCAAGCCTCTGCCCCATCTTTCCCAGCAACCTGCCCCGTCAGCACCCACTGCCGTGGTGACCATCACATCAGCCACCAGCAAACCTCCTGGCTCTTCAACCTCCCGCCTCCATCCCTCGGTTTCTGCCTGTGTCGTCTACTGAGCAATTTTCGATTTCATCCCCCGCTTGGGCATCGTTATCTCTTGCCAGAGCCCAGACATTCTCCGTGGCCGTCAGGATGAACAGTGTGGATTCCCTCTCGGGACAGCCCTGCCTCTGTTCCCCCCCTGCACCCGTGTCGCTGCCCACGGCCTCCCGGTGCCTGTACGTGATCGACAGGAAAGCGTCACGCTGCCCCGACAGCCACAGGTCTGCGAGGGTGATTTCTGCCTCGTGCTCCACGCCCTGGCACACGCGCACCCCGGGACGCCTCCTCTCTGGGCCGCGCTCGTCCCTGTCGTCTGGCGAGGACCCCTTCTGCGCCTCCTTCGGAAGCCAGCCCAGAAACGTCCCTGCGGGAACATCCTCGCCCAGCTTCCCACGCTCCTGCCTCTGCTGCCTCGCCTGCCCCAGCGGCCATGGCGTCCTCGCCCCGTGTCCCAGCGCGTCCGTCCCGCGGATGCTGCTCTCCGACATTTACTGCTTTCCCGCTGACTCTAAATTCGCCGCAGGAAGGCAGTGGGCGAACGACCTCACCTGTCTCTGCGACCCCGGCACCAGGCTGCGTGCTGGGGACATGGGACACGCGCCCTTATTCAGTGTTTGCTGAACTACGCGCTTGGACTCGCCCTGGGATTGAGAAATTCCTTTCCTTCGGAATCCCAAACATTCCCGCACCCCTCAGTCTCTGCAGGTGTCTTCTGCAGGTGTCTTAACTCCTGTCGCTCCTGGGGGAGACTCCGTCCGGCTCTGCACGTAGAGTTGGGCTGCCCCCTCCCGCGTCCTCCTCCCGCTGTCCTCCCTCCCTGCTGGGGGTCCCGCCTGCCCCACCCCCAGGAGCTCTACGCCCTCAACCGTGCTCCCTCCAGCACCTTCGACCTCACCTTCTCTCTCGGTCTCCAGCTCATCGCCAGCACAGACTGAATTCAGCCATCTTTCCGATCTTGCCAAAGATTTTTTTTTTTATCCTTTTTACTTCCAACCGTTTTTTCTTTCCTCTCCTTCCCACACAGTCCTTGAAAAAGGAGTTTATATTTATAAGCCCCAGTTTCTTTACCACATGGTCAAGTCTTAAACCCTAAGAGTCTGGCTGATATTTCGAACCACCTGCTAAATGGCCAGAATTCTCCAAGAGCGGGCACCCTGAAAATGAATTCCTGTTTCTTAGCCTTCGGTTCCCTTGACATCTCTGTATCCGTCGATGCTGAAAAACGTTTTGGTTTTTTTTTCCTT
>NW_011889393.1:32740-33790 GCF_000151845.1 Pteropus vampyrus
AGTCACCAAATCCCTAATTTTTAAAAGCAGTATGCTGCTCGATTTCCTTCTCGATTAATGAAAGGATAACTAATTTTTTGATTCCTGTGTTAAGCTTCACCGATGACCTGGTTGCTTTTCTATCTGTATCTCAAAGCTGCATTTGACATCTTCCCTAGGCTTTTTCTGACTTTATCCTTATCAAACTTTTCACACTTTTTTGCAACCTGTGATTATTCAGCCATAACGCTCGGTGGCCTTCGAGTCCTCATTTAACTAGCAACCTTTTTACATTTTGTTTCTCCAAGGTCATTGCTTAGTTTACTTTTATTTATAGTGTTTAAGAGCCGACCGGCTGTTTTGGGATTTAGATTTTCCCTTGATTCTACTGAAATCTGCTTCCATAAAATTAATTTCTCTATTTAAAGAAAATCAGTTTCACCAAGTCGCCTTTCGCCTCCCCAGACACCGTCACCCAGTTTCTAAACACCACGTGGAGCCTCGCCCCCTGCCTCCCCGAGGGTCCCACCATCTCACCCTGAAAAACGTGAGGGACCGTGACCGTCTAGGGACACTGTTTTTCCAGCAGTAACTGGTTTAACTTCCTCCATCACCACCGAGTCCTGAAGACTGACAACTCTGTGGTCACCTGGAACCAATTTCCCCCCCCCCCTCGTTGGGGAACGAGCCTTTTATCTCCTGTTCATCCAGCTCGATCTTTGCCTCCATCTTAATTCCACAAACCAGAGGAAAACGATGTATATACCTGAGGTCAAAAGCACTCTTCATTTCTCTATTTAAGCTTGCACGAGAATTTATAGTCGATTAAGCAGTACAAGCTTATTTTCTCATAAAACTCTAGTAGTAGTGATGCCGTGACCTAAGCATTGCTATGATATCAGTGATCTTTGAAGGTTTAGTGACTTGCACAAGGTCACACAGCCAATACACTACTTAGCCACAAGTCAGATTCAGTCCTAGGTTCAACCGGACACCTCTTCCTATTTCTGATATTCTAGTTACTTCCTTGACGTAATTATCAACAATGGCGTTCAGTTCCCCTTCGTATTC
>NW_011889393.1:33840-35743 GCF_000151845.1 Pteropus vampyrus
CTCCGACCGGCTCTGCACGTAGAGTTGGGCTGCCCGCTCCCGCGTCCTCCTCCCGCTGTCCTCCCTCCCTGCTGGGGGTCCCGCCTGCCCCCCCCCAGGAGCTCTAACCCTCAACCGTGCTCCCTCCAGCACCTTCGACCTCACCTTCTCTCTCCGTCTCCAGCTCATCGCCAGCACAGACTGAATTCAGCCATCTCTCCGATCTTGACAAAGATTTTTTTTTTTTTATCCTTTTTACTTCCAACCGTTTTTTCTTTCCTCTCCTTCCAACACAGGCCTTGAAAAAGGAGTTTATATTTATAAGCCCCAGTTTCTTTACCACACCGTCAAGTCTTAAACCCTAAGAGTCTGGCTGATATTTCGAACCACCTGCTAAATGGCTTTCTCCAAGAGCGTGCACCCTGAAAATGAATTCCTGTTTCTTAGCCTTCGGTTCCCTTGACATCTCTGTATCCGTCGATGCTGAAAAACGTTTTGGTTTTTTTTTCCTTGGCTTGCCCCCCATATGCTATTACTCGAATTTTCCTTTTCTCTTAAACTTCCGGCCGCCCCTTTGTGGTCTCTTTTGTCATTCTTTGTCAACCTCCTAAACCATCTGGGTGTACACACCTCCAAGTCGATTGGGCACCATCAGCCGCTGCTCTCGCTGTGGGCGCCACGTCTCCCTGGCTTGGCCGTTAGACACTCAGAGCTTAGGGACGACATTCGGCGTCGAAGCTGCCCGGGAAACGTGTGTGGTTGGACTGACTGCAAACGAGTGATAGATTCAACTAAATAAAGAAATTAGGAGCCGTTACTATAAAAGAAATAATCAAATATACCAAAAAAAAAAAAAAGAGCTCCTTCAAGCCAATAAATAAACAGAAGAGCAAATTACTTCAGAAGTAAATACAATAAAGACCAGATGAATTCAAGAAATTCTGAGTTTTTATAAATTTACCATCTTGGAATGATTAGAGGATAAAGGATATCACAAGACGTAGCAAGGGAATAAATTCATTTCTAGCACTGACGCTTTAAAAAAAAAAACAGTATTATAGTCTCATGTGCAGAATATAATTATGTGTATATAATTTTTAGTAAGGGTTCCCAGAATAATTCATTTCCGTCCCCTGAATTTAAAAGTAATTTTGTACTTCATTTACTTCATATCAGTTCATCTGTACCAAAATAGAAATGAGTCAGGTCTTACTGACAAACGACCTGCTATGCCAGTCACGGACTGTAAACAAATCCCACACTTGTTCCAGAGCTTGCCAGAAGGCAATTGCCTCCACTACCCGGGGAAGTTAACCCCTAACTCACCAGCCCTCACTTACTTCCAGCTCAGTTCCAAATGGAAAGACCTGCGTTACCTAGGCTTCAAGCATTTGACAGTGTCGTGCCCGTGCCTGGGCCTCTGTCTGTGGTTGTTGGGGAAGCTCGTTAGCTGAATGCTGCGGAGAAGTCTCTGGTCCTGAAATGTAGCCTGGGACTTGGCTGGGTCCCTGGGGGACAGGTGTCCGTCTACACAGCCCCCACCCCAGCCACTCAGTGTGTTCTAGCCTGCCACCATTAGGGACGTCAAGAATAAGGGACTGTGGCTGGGACATTTGCCCCAAGCGTGTTGTCAAATCTCTGTCACTGCTGAGCCAGGATAGAAATAACTTAGTTTAAATACTAACTCTTTATATTTGTAAATTATGACCCCTTGTTCTCGCTAACTAAACCTCCATTTTTTTGTATTTGTAAAAAAAAAAAAAAAAAAAAAAATTTCGTAAGCCGAGAATCTCCAAGCTTTAAAATTGCGATCCCGGGAGTCGGAACCATCAGATTCGTTATCCTTATTTTAACGATGATGCTGACTTCCTCCTTCCTGGTTTACGGTGTCATTCTCTCTCACCTGGCACTTGCCATCCTGCTG
>NW_011889393.1:35793-39470 GCF_000151845.1 Pteropus vampyrus
AGTCTCTGGTCCTGAAATGTAGCCTGGGACTTGGCTGGGTCCCTGGGGGACAGGTGTCCGTCTACACAGCCCCCACCCCAGCCACTCAGTGTGTTCTAGCCTGCCACCATTAGGGACGTGAAGAATAAGGGACTGTGGCCGGGACATTTGCCCCAAGTGTGTTGTCAAATCTCTGTCACTGCTGAGCCAGGATAGAAATAACTTAGTTTAAATACTAACTCTTTATATTTGTAAATTATGACCCCTTGTTCTCGCTAACTAAACCTCCATTTTTTTGTATTTGTAAAAAAAAAAAAAAAAAAAAAAATTTCGTAAGCCGAGAATCTCCAAGCTTTAAAATTGCGATCCCGGGAGTCGGAACCATCAGATTCGTTATCCTTATTTTAACGATGATGCTGACTTCCTCCTTCCTGGTTTACGGTGTCATTCTCTCTCACCTGGCACTTGCCATCCTGCTGCTTAACCAGGACCGCCTTGCTACCGTGCGTTCTCCCCGGAATTCTACCAGCCTTTGGGGAAGAGGTCATCCGGGCACAGGGCGCTGTGGACACTGATATCTAAAGTCCCTTCACCAGCGTCCCCGATTGCAGTGATCTGTCGATTTCAGGCCCTTTCCACGCCGACCTGTGTGTTCTGTGGCTGGTGCCTCTGATTACTGAGACCGTCGGGAACCAGCACGTAAACTACTCCCCAGTGCCTTTGCCCTCACACACACGTCTGGCCAGCTCCCTCCAACCTGCCACACTCTCAGGAACCGGACGCAAAGCATCCCGGGACCTAAAAAATTGCCGTTTCCAAGTTGCTGTCAATAACCACATTGTTTTCTAGAACTACAGGCAGAAAAGTAGTTGCCACTTCCTGCCTTTTCTGGCTGACTCATTGTTGACAGTGACTAGGAGTGGTTAATAAAGACCTCGAAAGTTCTGGCCTCTGGTTCTAAAAACTGAAAGAGGATAACTCAGCACCATCACAGGAGGGCGAAGGACCGAGCCAGCGGACCGACCTCACCGCTCCGACCCCGTAGTTACACACCCTGTGATAATTTCCATTAAAGAATTAAAGAAAAAAGGCTTACTACTGCACCAACCCTAATAAGAACTGGGATTTCACTGGTCCCGACACCTGCCTGATCCCTTCCCGATCTCCCCACCCTCTGCCCCGGCTGCCACAGCCATAGCACAGGATTTCACTTTGTCCCCCGTGCTCTTCTGCAGACACCAAGGACACGAGTGAATTTGAGACGGAGGGCTTCTTCGCTCTGCACCACCGCCGAGGAGCCATCAAGCAGGCCAAAGTCCATCACGTCAAGTGCCACGAGTTCACGGCCACGTTTTTCCCCCAACCCACGTTTTGCTCTGTGTGCCACGAGTTTGTCTGGTACGGTAACCTGGCATTTCCCTCCAAATTAAGGTTCTGCATTTTGTCGCAGCCTCTGTGTTGGATTGAGTACTACGTGAGAGCCTCCCGTGGCCTCGCCTGGCTTGAGGTGGCTTAAAGGGCAGGATGCTCTAAAAGACCACCATACCATGGTTCCCGTAGAACAAGGAAGCCAGCCCCACAGGGAAAAGGTTCCAGGGACGTCAGTGTCTGATTAAACGGGAGGCTGCTGGGGTCAGGGGAGGGACGGAGGAGGTAGACGCCCTTACTGTGGGCACGGTTTTACATCGGAACCTCCTCCACGTGGACAGCTGTCAGGTCCGTGACAGGCGGCGCTCCCCTACCGGAGCTCACGGGCTGAGACGCTTCCAGTGCACCCGGCACCCCCACAGCCCTCGGACAGAGACGGTCCAGCCCCGGGGAGCACACGGCACAGGCTGCGGTAGAGCACAGGCCTGGAACAGCTCCCGTCTCTGCTCTCACCTCCTAACGGGGTGCTCTGCCCTTTGGGCCGCAGAACCCATTAACACGCGACCCCGGCCTCCCCAGGGTGTCCAAGGTCAAAGAGACTTTGGGCGGGTCTCCATCGACCAGCTGCCATCCAACGACCCGGACTTCCTCCCTAATAGTGTCACTCAGGAATTAGTCTGACGCTTCAGAACAAATTAGTTGCACATATTCTCAGCTTCTCAGAAACGGGAAGTGAAGCGTCGCACAGATGTCTTGGCTGATCTCTACCGAGCTCAGCGAGACAATGAGGGTTTAAGTGCGGGACGGGGAGATGTGCTGCCAGGAGCCCGTGATGCATGTCTGATCAGGCGTGTCCACCTCGACGTGTTCCCTTGGAAAATACACAAATGAGGGGGAGGACGGGTCGTTCCTCGTTGATTTTATTATCAGACTTTTCACGAAGCACTTTAAAATTTAAAAAAACAAAAACAAAAACGTGTTAACCCCTGGGGAGTGATAGACCGGGGCTGCTGATTATAAAACGCTCTGTGACAGCGGATGGCGGTGAGGGCTCCGCCCCACGGGGTAGTGGGGCGCTGCTACTGGCTCCCGCGCCCACGTTAACCACACGTGTGCTTTATTGCAGGGGTCTCAACAAGCAAGGCTACCAGTGTCGACGTAAGTAACGCGGTTTCCATCCTACGACCATTGTCCTTTCTACTCGGGGGTTCCTCATCTTCCGAAAACCTCAAGCTGCGATCATTTCCTTTCAGAGTGTAACGCCGCCATCCACAAGAAGTGCATCGACAAGGTCATAGCCAAGTGCACGGGGTCGGCGGTCAACAGCCGAGAAACCATGGTACGCGTTCAGATTCTGCTCTTTGTCTGACGTAGGAGGACGTTATCCTGACATGACGTTGACAGCCCACTAACTCTTCTTAATGATACTGCCTGGGATGTGGCTCCATAGCGGAGCGGTGAGCACGTCCGCTTTCCACGCAGAAGGTCCTGGGTTCGCGCCCCAGTGGAGCCACGGTCCCTGGTCTGTGGCCATATCTACGGACATCCAATTGCAGGTGTCAATCAGTTTCATATGCACTTGGGGTTCGTAAGAGCCAATGGACCAAATCTGTAAATTAGGGAGCGGCTACCCTACCGGCAGAGACTGAGCTGCCGAAGAGGTTTTCTCGTGAGAGAAGGGAGTAGAGGGTCGGTACTGACCTCGAGGGAGTCCAAACTCAGGTGTGCGGCTTGGCAGGGGCTGAGAACCGGGGCAGGGAGGCCCTTTGCGTACTAGGAGTGGGTAAAAGGCGGAGCTGTGTTCGGCGTGCACAGCCGAGATGCTGAGGAAGACGAGATCTCTGTGGGGCCCCTCACCAGAGATCTGGAGAGGTGTCCCCTCCATGGCCAGTGCTGAAGGTCCCCGAAAGGTGATGACATGGGAGCGACCCACGTGTAACATTGCCGCGAAAACTGACTGTGGCGGGGATCACCGAGGTAGAACGGTGGCTGGACGGCGGGGAAGGCACGAGAGGTAGAAATATCCTCACCTCCAGGGAGTGATGGCGGATGGCCAAAGTTAGAGAGAGAGGCCGCCAGAGCAGCCGGCCGTGGCCAGAGGGGAGGAGACCCAAGGCACATGAGGAGATGGGTCTCTGATGGACGGACGGACTCTGATGGACGGACGGACGGTTCACCCACTGGAGCGGGAAGGGAGGAGGAAATGGCTGCAGATGAGGGTAGGTTTGTAGATTTGGGGGCGGGCAGATGAGGGAGCCCCTCTTAGATGGCGTACGTCCTCAGCGACGTCTGAGGAGGGAGAAGGGAGGGCAGCAGCTGGCTTCGAGGAG
>NW_011889393.1:40080-41820 GCF_000151845.1 Pteropus vampyrus
AAGAGGTTTTCTCGTGAGAGAAGGGAGTAGAGGGTCGGTACTGACCTCGAGGGAGTCCAAACTCAGGTGTGCGGCTTGGCAGGGGCTGAGAACCGGGGCAGGGAGGCCCTTCGCGTACTAGGAGTGGGTAAAAGGCGGAGCTGTGTTCGGCGTGCACAGCCGACATGCTGAGGAAGACGAGATCTCTGTGGGGCCCCTCACCAGAGATCTGGAGAGGTGTCCCCTCTTTGGCCAGCACCGAAGGTCCCCGAAAGGTGATGACATGGGAGCGACCCACGTGTAACATTACCGCGAAAACTGACTGTGGCGGGGATCACCGAGGTAGAACGGTGGCTGGACAGGGGGGAAGGCACGAGAGGTAGAAATATCCTCACCTCCAGGGAGTGATGGCGGATGGCCAAAGCTAGAGAGAGAGGCCGCCAGAGCAGCCGGCCGTGGCCAGAGGGGAGGAGGCCCAAGGCACATGCGGAGATGGGTCTCTGATGGACGGACGGACTCTGATGGACGGACGGACGGTTCACCCACTGGAGCAGGAAGGGAGGAGGAAATGGCTGCAGATGAGGGTAGGCTTGTAGATTCGGGGGCGGGCAGATGAGGGAGCCCCTCTTAGATGGCGTACGTCCTCAGCGACGTCTGAGGAGGGAGAAGGGAGGGCAGCAGCTGGCTTCGAGGAGAGAGGACCCGTGAAGTAATTATCCGACGGTGGGAAAGCTCGGGGTCAGAGAAAAGCCGTACGGCCACCGAGCCCCCTCGCAAGCCCTTCTGAGTGTGAGGGTGTCGACCTGCCCAGATGGGATTTTCTCCGGCAAAGGGGCAGATGCAGAGGAGGCAGACTGGGCGAGTTCTTCCAAAGTAGAATTTCCTGTAAAATTTGGAGCCAGAAGAGGATGCTCTCATAACACGGGAGACTCTGCTAAAGCTCGGGGAGGTCACAGTAGTTTGTCTGCGGTCAACCGCCTGTGAGTGGCAGGCCTGGGACTAAAATGCGACCTCAGTCTCCGGTCTGACGCGGACGGCCGCCCCCCCACCCCTCGCTCGATGCCCCGTTTGCCTGCAGGACCGCACGCTGTCAGCATGACCATCAGCCTCGATGGCTCGTGTCTGGCAGGAATAGAAGGGGAGCCACGAGTATAATTTTACATTTTCAAATAGCCACATTAACTAACGTAAAAGGCAGTGGGTGAAATTAATCTTGACATTATGTTGTACTTCGACCCAATCTGCCCAAATAGCGGCGTTTCAACACACGATCGGCGTAAACGTCAATGAGACATTTTACATTCCATTTTTCCCACACGGCCTTCAAACCCAGGGCATCTCGTACACTCACGGCATGCCTCTCGCCACCTCGCAGACATCCACTTGGACCACGTGGCCGAGTGACTGTCATGCTGGGAAGTACAGACCTACCGCATCCTGAACCGTTTCACCTTGGGTTCAGGGTTTAAAGCGGAAGCCTTCTAGCCTGGAACATGATCCTCCCTGCTCATATTGACACCGAAAATGTCTTATACAAAATGAGTTACTTTTTCTTGGTTGGAAATAGAGTCAGTGCTGGCAGCGTTTAAACAACTCTCAGCAGCCACCCTGAGGACCCGGGGCTGGCCAGCGGCCTCGGTCGGAGCACGGGCTCCTTCGCTTCAATGATGAGGCTTCTGTACGGTGCACGTTCCCAAGCGGACTGTTTAATCAAAAACTTATGCTGAGATTATAAGTCTTAAGTAGATAACACGTTTGATA
>NW_011889393.1:43036-43993 GCF_000151845.1 Pteropus vampyrus
ACACACGCACACACAACATGCACACCACACACACACACACACGCCACGCGCACACACCGCGCACACACAGGCAAACACGCCACGCACACCACACACACACGCACACACACCACACATGCATGCATACACACATTCACACACACCATGCACACACCACGCACACACACACACATGCACACACGCATACACACACCACGCACACACACCACGCACACACAGGCAAACACGCCACGCACACCACACACATGCACACACACCACACACATGCATGCATACACACATTCACACACACCATGCACACACCACGCACAAACAGGCAAACACGCCACGCACACCACACACACACACATACACATACACACACGCATACACACACCGCACACACACACATGTACACACATGCAAGCACGCGGGCATGCACATGTGCACACCACGTACACACATACATGTACACATACATGTACACTCGCACACCACACACATGCACACACATAACGCGTACACCTCACATACATACATGCACATGCCACACACGTACACACGTGTGCATGCACAGCACACAAACGTAAGCGCACCGACATGCACACGCACACATGCATGTATAGGCACATACACAACGCACACACATACATGCATGCACACACAGAACACTCACACACACATGCGCTCACACTCCATACACACACACCATGCACGCACACACATACCATAGATACTCACGCACACACCACTCACACATGTATGCACACACGTATGCACACACACATGTACACTCGCACACACACCGCACATGGACACACCACTCACACACGCACGTGCACACACATACACGCAGACACATACATACCCTCTCTCACACTGACACACACGTGCACACACACGTACGCGCACAGGCGCCCACGCAGGCACGCACATCCACCACACACGTACACACACCACACATACAGTACACGCACA
>NW_011889393.1:44518-46188 GCF_000151845.1 Pteropus vampyrus
CACACCGCGCACACACAGGCAAACACGCCACGCACACCACACACACACGCACACACACCACACATGTGCACGCATACACACATTCACACACACCACACACACATACACATGCAGCAACATGTGTACACGCACATACACACATGCACACACCACACACGTGTGCACACACAAAAATGCACACACCACACGTGCACACACACCACACACATACATGCACACAGTACACACACACACCACACACGTGCACACACACACCACACACATGCATGCACACACGTACACGCACACACATGCATGGACCCACATACACGTACACACATGCATACACAAGCACGCACATGCACGCACACACATGTACATATGCGCACGCAAGTATGCACACCGCACGTGCACACACATGTACACACATGCAAGCATGCATGCATGCGCATATGCACACCACGTAATGCACGCACACATACATGTACACTCGCACACCACACACATGCACACAGATAACGCGTACACCTCACATACATACATGCAGACGCCACACACGTGCATGCACAGCACACAAACATAAGCGCACCGACATGCACACGCACACACACATGTATAGACACATACACAACGCACACATATACATGCATGCACACACACATCACTCACACACACATGCGTGCACACTCCATACACACACCATGCATGCACACACATACCACACACACTCGCACACACACCACTCACACATGTACACACACATGTATGCACACACACATGTACACTCGCACACACACCGCACATGGACCCACCACTCGCACACGCACGTGCACACACATACACGCACACACATACATACCCTCTCTCACACTGACACGCGTGCACACACACGTACGCGCACAGGCGCCCACGCAGGCACACACATCCACCACACACCTACACACACCACACATACAGTACACACACACACACATACACACACACAGAGTACATGCACACATGTATACTTGCGCACACAGCACACACACGTAAACACACATACACAATCTTTGAACCCAGGTATCTGCCGAACCTTTCCCGCTAACCGTCAAGGCCCTGGCCCGCTGCCGTCTTGGTGCCCTGGGAGCGACGAGGAGGTGTCCCCTCTCCCCTCACTGCCTGCCCGCTGCCTGGCCTGCCATCTCCCGGCCCAGGCCTGATCCGGGCGGCTCGGCTGTGCCTGCCCCTGCCGCCCCCCTGCACCAGCCCCACAGGGAGCAACCCTGGCCCATCTGCGCGGCTGGCGTGGGGCCCCGCACAGAATTCTGTGGCCTGAGCCGAGGGTCCACCCCAACACGTGCTGCAGCACCCCCTGGCCGGGCCCCGCAGGTCACCCTGCTGTAGCTCACGCCGCTAAGGCCGCAGACGCCCTTCAGAAACGGGCGCTGTTAAGCCGGGGGCGGGGGTGGGGAGGAAAGCGCCCCACAAGGGCGACGAAGCCCTTTGCCTCGAGCCGGGTGCGGAAGGACGGGGCCTCGATAACGTTCCAGAGCGGGGTATCCTGCTGCAGCAGGGAACTTCCTTTGGGGTTGATTACATAGAAAAGCCCCTTTTCACGGCAGCCCCATTTTATTTTATGTCCCTGGCTAACGAATGTCTTGTCTTTTAAGTGGCAGAAGGGGCTGACGTAAGGTGACAGATCCCTGCGTAGG
>NW_011889393.1:46238-46761 GCF_000151845.1 Pteropus vampyrus
CATACACACGCACACACAGTACATGCACACGCATGTATACTTGCGCACACAGCACACACACGTAAACACTCATACACAATCCTTGAACCCAGGTATCTGCAAAACCCTTCCCGCTAACCGTCAAGGCCCTGGCCCGCTGCCATCTTGGTGCCCTAGGAGGAACGAGGAGGTGTCCCCTCTCCCCCCACTGCCTGCCCGCTGCCTGGCCTGCCGTCTCCCGGCCCAGGCCTAATCCGCTCGGCTGTGCTTGCCCCTGCTGCCCCCCTGCACCAGCCGTGAGCGCCTTTCTGCAGCCCCACAGGGAGCAAGCCTGGCCCATCTGCGCGGCTGGCGTGGGGCCCCGCACAGAATTCTGTGGCCTGAGCCGAGGGTCCACCCCGACACGTGCTGCAGCCCCCCCTGGCCGGGCCCCGCAGGTCACCCTACTCTAGCTCACGCCGCTAAGGCCGCAGACGCCCTTCAGAAACGGGCGCTGTTAAGCCGGGGGCGGGGGTGGGGAGGAAAGCGCCCCACAAGGGCGACG
>NW_011889393.1:49696-52505 GCF_000151845.1 Pteropus vampyrus
CAGTCATAGCTGCCCGTCCCGATGCGTAGGCGCTCACCCCGATTCGATTCCAGCATGGCCGTTAGCCCCAGAGAGCCGGCACCCACCTTTCTCCCCCAGCAGAGGCGGAGTCTAAACACGATGTGACAGCAGACTTCCCCGCCATCGACAAGGCCGTCTGGCTCCATGTCTAGGGGGGCCACTTCCCAGCCCCACGGGGAGGGGCGTCTGGTCTGCACGTCTGCTTCGGGAGGGGGAGGTGGGCGCACGGTGGCATCACTTATTTGTATGTGGTGTCCCCCTCTGCTGGGAAGGTGGCCCGGGGATTTGCCGGCTTTTCCCTCGACACACGTGTCCCTGAAACAGGTCACGTGCCAAGTCCGTGGCAGGCGGTGCTGTTGCTCTTGCTGACGGCGTCACTGTCTTGTTTTCAGCATGTGGCATGAACGTGCATCACCGATGCCAGACGAAGGTGGCCAACCTGTGTGGCATAAACCAGAAGCTAATGGCTGAAGCGCTGGCGATGATCGAGAGCACCCAACAGGTAGGAACGCTTAAGGTGACGAGTTCCCCAAATTCCAACTCCGCGAAGACTATTCTCTTGTCCCTTTGCTCTTTGCTCTGTAACAGCCGTGGGGGACAACGGGGAGTCTGTTGTGAGCACTTGCCTGTCCCCCGTCACCTTCAGGCCCACATATCCCCCCTTTGAGATATTTATGGAACGCCTTTGCATCGTATGGATCTTTTTAAGATCTTAAATCCTTTGTGGAAGGAGCCGGGGCAGAAACAAATACATTCATTAAGAGGACAGAGGTGTCATCGCCAGCTTTGTACCTATATACTAGGGCTCTATGAGGGCCTGGGGAAAACGCGTACTTGCTAGAATCATCCCCAGAATGCCCTGAGAACACTGAGCTCAGAACACTGAGCATGCTAAATTCACATATCCACGAGCAAACCCTCCTTAGGACTTGGCGATGCTATTTCCAACCTTCCCTTCTCCTTGGTGACAGAGTGGTGTGGATAGCGTGGGAGAAACCAGTGCGCCCCAGGAAAGTATGAACGCAGTGAGCATGCTCTGCCGGGGTGTAAAACCCAGCAGACAGGCTCTCCCGGGGCTCGGGGCCCAGAAGGACAGCCGGGGGAATGGGGAATTTTGGTCATCCCGCGCCCGTGGAGGCCTCCGACGGCTTTCGTCCCCACGGACGGCAGGCTGAGCTGCTGCATCAGGGCTGGGCGGCCTGACGCTCTGTTTGTAACCTAGGCTCGCTGCTTGAGAGACACCGAACACATCTTCAGAGAAGGTCCGGTTGAGATCGGTCTCCCGTGCTCCGTGAAAGGGGACGCAAGGCCACCACATGGGCCCGCCCTGGGGAAACGAGGTAGCTACCCCCTGATCCCCATGGGACCCCGACTCGCCTGAACCCGAGACCTCCGCGTTGGATAATTGTTTTTTTTTGTTGTTGTTCTATGTAAAGACTGTAGACCCAGCCACCAGCTGAGAGGCTCCTACTTCTTAGAAGTGAAACCAAAACATGCCCCATCAGCAGGTGGGAGGCTTTTTGGATGGTTCTGGAGGAAAAAAAAAATTATAAAGTTTTCCTTAGAATTTTAGAACGTTACTTCCTCTCGCCGTTAAACAATTTGACAAAAATAAATCCACCAAAAGATTCACGGTGAGAATGCCTCAGAAGACCCTCGTTCTTCCCCTTCTGGGAAGGCAAAGCATACACAGGAGACTGGCAGGGCCCAGAGTCCCCAGCTTTTGTGACGTGACGGCAGTTTCCCCAGCCTAGGGTCGGAAGGTCGGTCACGAGAGGTGATGCCCGCCTGCTCTGGAGCCCGAACAGTTTCAGCGTACATTACAAAATACTTATCTTCCTTGGATCTCGGCAGAACGTGAAAGATAAACCTAGAGGCTGAAGAAAAAATGTCACGACTCCAGCCACACACACAAAAAAACAGTAATTATGGGACGTGATAGTGGCAAACATATCACGATACGTAAATCTATCAAAATCAGCGTGCGGTACCCCGTAAATTAGCACAAAGTGGTGTGCCAAATATATTTCAATAGAAAAAGCAAGTACATACAAGGGAAGAAGGAGGGTTCCAAAAGCCTTTTCCTACACGTCCTCCGGCACGAACCGACTTAAAATGTTTAAAAGGCAGGCTCGGATGAGACCTGGGGACGCGGGGAGTGGACCGTGCCGTGTCATGTGTTGACCTGAAGACTGTGACGGACGATGCAGTTTGGGTCTTTGACAATCAGCTCTATCCATCCCTCCCACCCCGCCCGTAAGTCATAGAAACGGACGCCGCTGAGCCTCTGAGCCGCGCAAGTGCTGAGGACCATTTTTTCCTCAGACTCGGTCAGCATCCTTCCCTGGGCGGGGTCTGACGCGGCCGCAAGAGCTTGCGTGGCACGTAGTCTTTGCTCAGGCGGTGCTTCTCGGCCTGACGTCCCGCAGCCTGCAGGACAGAGGCCCCCACGCCAGGCTCGGGGGAGGGATGTGGGCGTGCATCCTCCAGGGGGCGTGGGTGCCCCCCACCCGCTGCTCCCCGTTCCCTTCTGACCGTGGTCACCATTTTCAGAGCCGCAGGGCATCTCCTGGGAGTCTCCCCTGGATGAGATGGAGAAAATGGGCTGCCACCCAGAGCCCGAACTGAACGTGGAAAGGTCGTCTCTACGTATGAAATTGAAGATCGAAGATTTCGTCTTGCACAAAATGTTGGGGAAAGGCAGTTTCGGCAAGGTATGACTCCGTGCTACGGGATTCTGCAAACCGGTTTCCAGAGCTGGAGAGCCAAGGCCCTGGTCGTGAGGACC
>NW_011889393.1:53550-54100 GCF_000151845.1 Pteropus vampyrus
GGACGTGTGACGTGTCACATTCCTGGCTGGGCCGCCTCTGAGAATTTTAGCCGGATACTGCGGTTCTGGGGATTTGAGCGTATCCGAAGCCAGCGTTGTGCTCAGCAGCCGCTCACCAGACTTTGGCTGGAAAACCTCCCAGTTTATTTAATAATAAACAAACTAAAACGCAACTGGTTATTGTCACGGCTGACCGACGCTGTGCTGCTGTTGGGGTTCGGATTTAAAGGACAGGGCATCGCCTGTGGCCTCGTCTACCCAGCTCATTCTTTTAGTTCATTTACACAATAATACGAACCGCAGCAGGCCCATTCGGTGTTCATCTGGGTGTAATAGGCAATGTTATTGCCTGCGAAGATTCTAATTTAGCATCCATTAATGTGCGTTATAACCCGTTACCAAAAATTGAAAGCACATTCTGGAGATGGAAATTACCTTTTCAGCTTCTTCCGTTCTGGCTGGGTTTGGGATGTTTTATTGAAAAGAACAATTACCAAAAGAGTATGTTTAATTGTGAACGAAATGTCTGTCTGTCTTTATTCCCGTGGGG
>NW_011889393.1:57503-71300 GCF_000151845.1 Pteropus vampyrus
CGAAAGTGTCGGGTGACACCCACGCCAGTGACGGCGTCTATTTTGTGTCCGTGAAGGGGACGGAGGGTTGGAGTGGGGATCTTTTCTCTCCCGACCTATCTCGCTCGGGCCTCAGTCTCTCCTTCCGTGAGTGTGGATTCAAATTCCAGAATAAAACGACACCCCCGCCCCTTCCTTCCAGGTCTTCCTGGCAGAGTTCAAGAAAACCAATCAATTTTTCGCTATAAAAGCCCTGAAGAAAGACGTGGTTTTGATGGACGATGACGTGGAGTGCACGATGGTGGAGAAGAGGGTTCTCTCCCTGGCTTGGGAGCACCCGTTCCTCACACACATGTTCTGCACGTTCCAGACCAAGGTGAGCCCCGTGCCGACCGCGGCCGCCCCTCCCCCACAGTCTGCCTGCCCACGCGCGGGGAGCGGGGCCCCGGGCGCCCTCGCCCTCGGTGAAGGCGTGGGGCGCCATCTCTACCTTCTTCCTCTCGACCGTTCCGTCCGCCTTCTTTCCACCCAAACAGGTTTCTTCTCCTCTAAAGGCCTCTCTGGAATATTCCTTGGAATTTTGTTAATGTGGCCGGTCAGGGACGGGCTTTACTTCTGGCCTTGTCTGTGTTTGCTTGGTTTGGGTAGAATTTGGTTTAACTCACGTAACAATTAGGATTCCCAGCAGTGTGTGACTTGCTGGGCAAGCAGTGCTTTAGGAGGGGGACATCGTGACACCAGCTCCTTCGTCTACATACATCTGTTTGACGAGACGAGAGCTGGAAAACAGGTCAAATGCGTGTGCACGGTTCCTTTCCTCTCTAAGACCGGGAGGGAAGCGAGGCCCCGGCAGGCAGGTAAAGGGACGTGTCTCCCATCCTGGGATGATTCGCATCCTGATCTCTTTTATCCTTAAAAAAAAAAAAAATCGCTTTTTTCCTGACTCAAAAGTTATCCAGGATCATGTTAAAAAACGTGGAAAACGCTTATACACACAAACAGGGAAACCGCCTGCAACCCCGCCAGCCACTTGGGCACGCCCACCACTCTCGATCCCCTCCCCCGCCCCAGGAGAGTTTTTCTATTTTAACCTGTAGTAAGCGCCAGCTGTCCTTAGCCCGCATTTTTAACACGCTGTTGATACATTTCTTCACGTCCGTGGATATTCTTCTTAACGATTAAAACACTTCCAACTTTTCGTTCTGATTTAAATAACGCGGAGATGAACATCCTCGTGGATGGGTCTCCGTGCACAGGCATGACGATGGTTCGTTTTGCTTTTCTGCTCTCAGTCACCCGGCCCCATCAGACGCAGCCTAGAATAATAAGCAGCCCCACGTGGGACCCTGTGGTGAAGGTCCAAAGGAGGAAGAGGTTTTCTATTTCAAGCCTTGGTGATAGGTACCGCCTTAGAGTACTAGTAGGGGGACAGAGGGCCTCTGACGGCCTCTAGGCACAGGAAGCATCAGGGGGAAACCGTGGGAATAGTCCGAAGGTGTAGATGGCACCCAGGGCTTTCACCCCACTACTGTTTTCGACAGATTTGTTTCTCAACAAACGCTCAAGGGAGGAATAAGTGAATAAATGCACTTAGCTAAAACAGTGAGAAACCAGACCACGAGAAAAGCGTGGACGGTATTCAAAGCACCGTGGAGGATATGGAAATAGATCACGCATGTCCTGACCTCCAGCACGAGAGAAAGCGGGCAGGCATGGGTGCTGACGCGTGGGAGAGAGCGGGCTTCTCTTCTGCGGCACGAAGGGGTTTGGAATCTCCGATTATGAGTTCGAGAGATTTTCTGCTGGGCATTTCTTTCTGGAGATCATAAGCATCTCTGTAGTAAGCAACTTGTCCTCTGCAGGGAAGACAAAGCACTGGGAAACATTTCCTCTCTTTTTAATTTTGCTACAGTAAAAGAGAGGTCAGTAACTCAAAGCTCCTCTGATCTCTGATAACGCTATGGAAAAGTACGAGGGTTTCATCCCAAGATCAGTTTGGAAAGGAAAGCTGTGTCTTAGCACCGTGAGAACACCGTCCTGTTTTGTTCTTTAAGGCAACAGTTTTCCTTAGAAATCAACAGTGAACCACAGCCTACATTTATTTGCGTCTCCTTTGAATGCCGAAAGGTCAGTCTATACTCACGTAATTTAAGTGCGACGACTTCACACCTGGAAGAAGCTTTAGATCGGAGCAGAGCGAGGCGCTATGGCTTCGCAGGGCCCGTGGGTCTGGTGTGAACTCACACTTACATCACTGCCCCTGACGTCCACACCCTCAGGCCGAATCAGTTGAACCTTCTGAGTCAGTGTTATCACTTTGAAATTTCTCTCTCGTCAAAAAGAAAACTGAGTTTCAGTTCCCATTTATGGAACACGAGCACCCGTTCCTCACACACATGTTCTGCACGTTCCAGACCAAGGTGAGCCCCGTGCCGACCGTGGCCGCCCCTCCCCCACAGTCTGCCTGCCCACGCGCGGGGAGCGGGGCCCCGGGCGCCCTCGCCCTCGGTGGAGGCGTGGGGCGCCATCTCTACCTTCTTCCTCTCGACCGTTCCGTCCGCCTTCTTTCCACCCAAACAGGTTTCTTCTCCTCTAAAGGCCTCTCTGGAATATTCCTTGGAATTTTGTTAATGTGGCCGGTCAGGGACGGGCTTTACTTCTGGCCTTGTCTGTGTTTGCTTGGTTTGGGTAGAATTTGGTTTAATTCACGTAACAATTAGGATTCCCAGCAGTGTGTGACTTGCTGGGCAAGCAGTGCTTTAAGAGAGGGACATCGTGACACCAGCTACATACATCTGTTTGATGAGACGAGAGCTGGAAAACAGGTCAAATGCGTGTGCACGGTTCCTTTCCTCTCTAAGACCGGGAGGGTAGCGAGGCCCCGGCAGGCAGGTAAAGGGATGTGTCTCCCATCCTGGGATGATTCGCATCCTGGTCTCTTTTATCCTTAAAAAAAAAAAAAAAAAATCGCTTTTTTCCTGACTCAAAAGTTATCCAGGATCATGGTAAAAAACATGGAAAACGCTTATACACACAAACAGGGAAACCGCCTGCAACCCCGCCAGCCACTTGGGCACGCCCACCACTCTCGATCCCCCTCCCCTGCCTCAGGAGAGTTTTTCTATTTTAACCTGTAGTAAGCGCCAGCTGTCCTGTAGCCCGCATTTTTAACACGCTGTTGATACATTTCTTCACGTCCGTGGATATTCTTCTTAACGATTAAAACACTTCCAACTTTTCCTTCTGATTTAAATAACGCGGAGATGAACATCCTCGTGGATGGGTCTCCGTGCACAGGCATGACGATGGTTTGTTTTGCTTTTCTGCTCTCAGTCACCCGGCCCCATCAGACGCAGCCTAGAATAATAAGCAGCCTAGAATAATAAGCAGCCCCACGTGGGACCCTGTGGTGAAGGTCCAAAGGAGGAAGAGGTTTTCTATTTCAAGCCTTGGTGATAGGTACCGCCTTGGTGATAGGGGGACAGAGGGCCTCTGACGGCCTCTAGGCACAGGAAGCATCAGGGGGAAACCGTGGGAATAGTCCGAAGGCGTGGATGGCACCCAGGGCTTTCACCCCACTACTGTTTTCAACAGATTTGTTTCTCAACAAACGCTCAAGGGAGGAATAAGTGAAGAAATGCACTTAGCTAAAACAGTGAGAAACCAGACCACGAGAAAAGCGTGGACGGTATTCGAAGCACCGTGGAGGATATGGAAATAGATCACGCATGTCCTGACCTCCAGCACGAGAGAAAGCGGGCAGGCGTGGGTGCTGACGCGTGGGAAAGAGCAGGCTTCTCTTCTGCGGCAGGAAGGGGTTTGGAATCTCCGATTATGAGTTCGAGAGATTTTCTGCTGGGCATTTCTTTCTGGAGATCATAAGCATCCACGAGTCTGGGACGGTGAAGGCGGAGTCACGGACTCACACACCCTCCTGGGGTTGGGTCCTGGACTTGCCTTCGAGGGCATTAGGTAACCGAGCTCCGCCGGCTGCTCCCCACTGCCTTCATATTTGTACATAGGACCGTCTTCGTGTCTCCGGGGAAGGCTGTCCCGAATCCCGCTTTGTAGAACACAGAGCGTTCCCTGCCGGGCCTGCCATCTGCGCTTGGGGTGGTGCTCACTTCTCTCCCTACCCCTCCCCCGGATGCTCGCTCAGGCCCCACGTGGCCCAGCGCCTCACCCAGACGGGGTTCACTGCATGGGAAAAAGGGGCCAGGCACTGCACAAGCGTCATTATGACCGGCTGGCTGGCTGGCTACTCGGGCTGCGAGGAGCTGAGTCCCTTTAGAAATGAGGTGCAAAAGGTGAACAACCTTGCATCACACTTTCTGGAGGACCCCGGGTTGCTTTTGAAATGTCCCGATTTATTATTCAGATCTTGCGTGTCGAAGAAAATAACCAATTAAGTACCACAGCCGAGTGTACAAAGCGGCAATCGATAGGGACGATGATTTGCTCTGGGAACATTTTGGAACTGGTCTTTTTGAGGGGACAGTCGCCTTTGCATACTAGCGAAGACGTGAAGTAAGGTAAATGACTCTTTACTTTTCTAGAGAATTGTTCTTTTTTTTGGAGAAAGTTATTCATTTGCTTTCTGCCTCCCAAGACCCCACCTGCTAAACAGCAGGTCGTTCAAGAGATTCTGAGGGCAGCGTTCTCGTGTTCCTTCCCAGGGGATGAGGGTTAAATCAGCGAAGGCTTTTGAAGTTCACGTACGGGGGACGTGTGCCCTGCTGAAGCGTGGGAACACAGAAGAGTCATTTAGGCAGCTGCCGCGGGTGCGATTAGCTGCAGACCGGGATTCTGGAGCAGTGCGGTCCCAGCTCAGGTGTCTGCCAGGCGGGGCCCGGGGCTGCCTCCTCCTCACCCAGGGCTGGGAGCGGGACTGGGGGGCTGCGGGTGGGACCCCGGCACCGGTGTGCAAGCACAGGGCTCAGGACGCAGGCGCCTGAGACATCATCAGAACGAGGCTCAAAGGAAATAATCTCTGAAACTGATTTTCTCGGCACTAGGTCAAGATAACTTTGTACCTCATTCAGGCCGTGACAGGCATTACTGGCATCAGAGTCCCGTACAGATCTTCATGACGAGAGGCTGGGGTCTTAGTAAGAGGAGGGAATGATGTTTTAGCCTTTATTTTGTATTGATGTTTCTGTGTTATTTTGTTTAATATTTATGTTTGCTGTATCTCACGTGAAAGTCCGTGTGTCTCAAATCGCACAGGCCCCTTAGCATCAAATTCAGTGTGAATGTCAGCTGACTCACTGCCACATTTTAAACTCATATACTCAGCACCTATGTTTAAAATGTAGAAACAGGAAAAGCCCATGATAAGAGTTTCTCTACAAGCATGATTGTCCTCAATCTTTTAACTGTACTCGATGACAAGTTAGATAAAAACTATTAGAAACGAGTTAATCATAAAACCTTGAAAATACATTTCACAGATTACCGTAGAATGTCAGTGTTAAATTAACAAATTTTTCTTGCGCGCCTACTGTTTGTAAGTTCTGCATGTTTCTCCATAAAAGGCATGACTCTAAAACCGTATGGGGATTAAATTACAAAACTATTTCCTTTTCCTACCTAATTTGAATGAGTAAATAAATTTGTAAAAGTCTTGCCTAACTTAGAAAAACAATATTCCACTTCCTTGATTTTGAGATACCATTAATAATTAAATGTACCACTGCTTGATAAAACAAAATTATTTTTAAAACTATGTATCAGAGTTGTCTAAATGTGAAATAACGTGTGTGTCAATCGGAAATTACATCGGCTGCTGGTAACAGGGACAGAAAACAAGAATGACTGAAACAAGGTTCATATATGAGGAGTGAGATGTGTGTGGTTCGGAGCAGGTACGATGGTTCCGTGGTGTCATTCATTCGTCAGAGGTCTAGGCAGCATCTGCTCCCTGTTCCTCATCCACAGCACTGGGCTTCCTCAGTCCAGCATGGCTGCTGGAGCCCAGCCCTCTCAGCCACCTTCCAGTCAGAAGTAGGAGGAAGAGGGAGAGGCTAGAACGAGCCCACGCCAGCTCTCTTTCCTTTACTAGATCACATCGGGCCCTCAGAAAACTTCTACTTATGTATCTCTGACTCTTTATAACTACAAGGAAAGCTGGAGAACTGAATTTTTGAGCCAGGCACATTGCCATCCAGAGTGTTTTTTTTTTTACTAAGAAAGAAAGGTAGGCAAGCAGCCATCTGTGCTGGAACATATATTTTAACATAAAGGAAACTCTCCTTTTTTGAAAACCACCTTTATTGAGAGCCTGTCTTGTGCCGGATAGTTTCCTGGGGACTTTGAATGTATTATCTCATTTAATTCTGTGAACCCCAGTGAAACAGACAGTATTATCCCCATTTCACCCACGAGAAAACTGAGGTGACCTTTGCCTAAGACCGTTCTGCTGGGAACCAGGAACAGCGTTCGGTCTTACCCGGTGCCTGTGATCCTATACCGGCCCCCTACAAACTCCGACCACATGGGAATCTCAGTAACACGTCATCTCTGTAGTAAGCAACTTCTCCTCTGCAGGGAAGACAAAGCATTGGGAAACATTTCCTCTCTTTTTAATTTTGCTACAGTAAAAGAGAGATCAGTAACTCAAAGCTCCTCTGATCTCTGATAACGCTATGGAAAAGTACGAGGGTTTCATCCCAAGATCAGTTTGGAAAGGAAAGCTGTGTCTTAGCACCGTGAGAACACCGTCCTGTTTTGTTCTTTAAGGCAACAGTTTTCCTTAGAAATCAACAGTGAACCACAGCCTACATTTATTTGCGTCTCCTTTGAATGCCGAAAGGTCAGTCTATACTCACGTAATTTAAGTGCGACGACTTCACACCTGGAAGAAGCTTTAGATCGGAGCAGAGCGAGGCGCTATGGCTTCGCAGGGCCCGTGGGTCTGGTGTGAACTCACACTTACATCACTGCCCCTGACGTCCACACCCTCAGGCCGAATCAGTTGAACCTTCTGAGTCAGTGTTATCACTTTGAAATTTCTCTCTCGTCAAAAAGAAAACTGAGTTTCAGTTCCCATTTATGGAACACACAAAAGCCTGACTTCTGGGCTGGCTTCGTCATCGTCATCTCTCTTCATGGTTCCGGGCTCTGAATTTGATGCCTGACGCTTTGAGTGACTTTCAATAAGTCGCCGAACGTTTCTTTGCAACCTTGTTCTCTTTTTGCCTCCAAAGAGGCAAAAAAAAAAAAATTAGCACCTGCAGAGGAGTGTGAATCCTTTGTGGAAAGAGCGCCAAAGATTTCATTACTATTTGAAATGGAAGAAAAGCTCCTCTCGACGTGGCCATTTTTTAGAAAGTATGTCATTCTGGAATTTTCATGGTTTAAAGCAAAAATCCATCTGAGATGGCCAGAAGGTTTTTAATTTTAAGCATTTTATTCAGAAACTGTCTCATCTGAAGCTCTCGCCAACACTCTAATCCATAAATGCTCCAGTTCAGCTAGGAGAGCCGGCGATTACCACAATTCAGAAGAGAAAAAAAAAAAAAAAAAAAACACGTGAACCGCGTCCCCAAAATATTTGGATGAGTGAACTGAGACAGGAACTCAATGTTGGTGACAGTGACCGATCAGTCTCTTCTGCAAAGTGCCCGGCGGCTCTCTGAACCCCAGTGTGCCTGCACGCCGGTCCAGAAACCACACGCCCCTTCCATGGGCTTCGACGCCCTTTCTGTGCGACTCAGCCGTGATTCAGCAAATGTTAGATTCACGGTAAATTTACAACAATCGGTAAATGTCCAGATTTATGGTAAATGTGTGCTGCACTCCCCCAACCCACCCCCACCCCCCACCCCATCCAGGGCACTAGAGCTAATCAGCAATTAACAAGCAAACGCTCAGGTGTCCTGTGGGACCGGAGGCTTCTTGGATGAGTGTGATGCCACGCCCTTTCCACACGCCCTCATGTGGCCGTGACAGTGCCTTCCCGGGCTCCTGTGGCCACGGGGTCAGCCCGCGCTGTCAGCTGCTCTCAGAGCCCCGAAGTATTGTCCTCAGCTCCCCTCAAGACGTGAGCGCCTTGCATCTGCTTTGAGAAAGGCCCCCCTCCCGCCTGCGAATCCACTCGCTGCCCCTCGAAAGCCTGCCCAGAGGCTGGCCGCTGCATGACGGCTTTTGGACCCCACTGACCCACCCCAGTTTCTATCCTTCACCCCCTCGGCCTCTCAACTTGCAAGACCCAGAAAGGGCGGCTTTGTCCCCATCCGGCCTGGCCTTTGCTGTGACTCCCTTGCTCGGGCCTCCATGTAAATAACTCTCTCCTTGACCTTGAGAAGCGTGTTTCGTTCTTCTCCTGTTTTGCGTTTCCCACAGAATGCTGGGTAATGTTCCGGGGGTGAGGGATAGGAATAAAAGCAATTGCCCCTAGCAAGTCCCCTTGGCAGACAATGCAGCCTCCAGAACCCTCAGGTGCCAGCAAGGCCGGGGCAGGCGAGCTCGTGGGGGGCGGGGGCGTCCATCCTCGGCCCACCGCTCCCCCTCTCCGCGCCCTTCGATCCCACTACTTGCTCCCCTTCTTTCCGGGTTCCCCCTGCCCTGAGCCCCAAACCGCTCTCATCTCCTCGTCTCTCCACGTTAAATCTCCCGTCATTACCATGCCCCGTTCCCAGCTGGCAGGCTCGGCTGGAGAACACAGGTGAGAAGCAGCACGTGCGCCCAGCAACGACTTCTCCTGAAATAGGGCACCTGGAGACGCAGCTCCACATCCAGGCGAGACCGCACGGCGTCTGAGGGGTCACAGCGTGCACCCGAGGGGTCACCGCACACCCGAGGGGTCACCGCGCATCTGAGGGGTCACCGCACACCTGAGGGAGGCACAAACGCAGGACTCTGGGAAACCATAGGAGTTGGAGGAAACCCACAACCCAGGCTCAAGCGCCAAACCCACAAAAAGCCCGCTCCTCAGGAGGAAGAGGAAGAGGAGGAAAAGCAAGTGACAGGAAGGGTCCTGGGGAGGCACGGGGACCCGCGGAGAGGAAAGAATTTCAAGAAAGAGGGGCCCGCGTATGCAGAGTGCGGGCGAGGCCGACCGTGACTGTGTCCTTCAGGAGGAATGGAAAGCAGCATCTCATCAGGAGGCGAGGGCCTGGGTCAGGCGACAGGCCTGAGGGGCGAGGGCAGGTGGGCGCAGTCACTGGTGACTCAGAAGTCCCTCAGAAAGAGCGTTTGGGAAGATGACACCTGCTGTGACCACAGGGCTTAGGGGCTCAGAGTAATGAAGGACGCCTGGGACGCAGAAATAAACCACACGACAGGAAGGAACTCGAAGAGGAAGATTCTGGAAGAGGAAGGGGTCAGGATAAAGACCGCCCCTGAGAAATCAGGTGAAAGGAGGCGGCGGGGGAGGGACCCGGTTGAGGGTGCTCACGGTGACCGCGATGATCCCCCCAACACCGTGGGGCGCTGCCTCCAGAATGAGACGCACAGGAACGGACTGGGACCTAGACACGCAGAAAAGGCTTCACGCGTCAGCCACGGGGCCCCAGCAAGGACTCGGGCAGGGACAAGCAGCAGTTTCGAGGTCCCATCTAAGCACCGAAGTTGAAGAGAGGATGCAAGCCGGGATTGTCCCAGGATGGAAATGGGGACGGCCTCAGGACAAAGTGACACTTCCGTGTGGTCTACACCCATTTGCCATTTGTGTTTACCCAGAAGGAGGGAGCTCTCACATCCTAAGTGCTAACAGGCTGAAAAAAAAGAAGCAGTAAGTCTCTAGGCGACTCTATGGGAAAAACAATTTCTAGAGGAGCAGTTACAAATATTTTAAGTGGAAACTGTCAGCCGAAATAAATAAAAACATGTTTCTAGAAATCACACTTTCAAGGAAGATTTTAAATAGAACCTGCAATGCTACCTTCTTGGTGTAAATTTCTACCTTTATAAGGCAAGTGAACATTATAAGAATTTATAAGACTTTATTGGTCTCCGTGTTCTTCAGTCCCTATTTGATTGATATTTGCACAAATTCCACATGAGGAAGAACCTAAACAATGGTTTTCTTCCGGTCACATACGTGAGCATTGCTTTGACCGTACTGGCTAGTCTGTATCTACTAGTTTTCTGAATAAACTTTTTTTTAGACCAGATTTAGGTTTGGAGGAAAATCGAGTGTCAAGTGCAGAGACTGCCCGCGATCCCCCTCCCCCAGACCCCACGGTTTCCCCCCCGTTGTTAACATCCTGCTTTAGTGCGATGCGCTTACTGAAACTGATGAGTCAGTATTGACACGTTATCATTCACCAAAGGCCATGGTGTACCTCAGGGTTCACTTTTCGTATTGAATACCCTATAGCTTTTGGCAAATGCATGACACATGTCCAAGATGATGGCATCATCAGGACCGTTTCGGTGCCCTGGGCGTCCCCTGCGCTCCGCCTGCTCATCCCTCCCTCCCCGCAAACCCCTGCCAAACGCTGATCTTCTATATCATCTCCACGGTTTTGCCTTTTCCAGAATATCACGTAGCCGGAACCACACACTACGTGGCCTTTCCAGACGGGCTTCTGTCGCTTAGCGATGTGCACGTGAGCCTCCTCCGTGTCTTTTCATGGCTCATTTCTTTTGATTGGCAAGTGATAAGCCACTGTCCTCATGGACCCCAGTTTGTCTACCCACTCGCCTTTGGGGTGTGCCTTGGTGCCTTATCGCTGCTAATTTGATTTGTTATACTCACTCATCGTTCTCATGACTGACTCAGCAGATGTAGTATTTTTCACACGTGAGGAGGAAGTCAGATCCTGTCATTTCGATGCCCAGGAAGCTGAGATCCAGGGAGGTCGGCCTAGCGGACCACAGTCTAGTGCGCGTCCCTAGACCCTCCTGTCAATCCAAAGCCGTTAGTAAACATCAACTCCAACTCACAACTCATTTCGCCCGAGAATTAGCCACTGCATGTCCTCCACTCAGACCCAAGCGAGTAGGGGTCTGCCCGGCCCCTCGCTTCCTCCGAGCACGCTTCTCCCCACAGAGCGGTCCGTCATACCCGCCTCGGCTCTCATCCCCAATCAGAAGCTCTGCTCCAGGACCCCAGAATGCCAGACCCAAGTAGCTCAAAGCATGTGTGCTCACATCCTAGGTTCTGTTGTGGGAAGCGCGGGGGCGGGGGGAGCATTTAACAGGTGCAGGATTGGGAGGAATTCGAAATTCTTCACTGGCCTTCTCAGTCATTATCAAGGTATATTTCTCTCTCTCTCTCTCTCTCTCTCTCTCTCTCTCTCTCTCTCTCTCCTCTCTCTCTTTCTCTCTCTCTCTCTCTATCTCTTCTCTCAATATAGGAATATGGAACACATTTAATTTTAATAATTGACAAGCTTGATTTGTAACACTTAAAATTTTAGACATACAGTGAGGGGCATCCATTGGTAGTCTCGCTCCAGCCCCGGGGCCGTCCTTGTTCTGTGTGATGTAACACGCGGTGACAAAGGTCAGCGGGGACTAATGCGTTCCTGCACAATGCCGGGCTCGGGGCTCACTGCGCACATATTATTTCATTTAATTCTAGAGATGGCCCAGCTCCCCGCTCTTCCCCGCGGTGCCTTCCAGCTCTCCCCACTGGCTGCAATAGGGTACGTCCCAAAGTCCCACACTCTGCCGTCCAGTCTTAATGGTACACTCTGACCTTGGGTGCCACGGCGTTTGCTACGTATGCTCAACACGCGATAGTCTTGAAGGGGTCTCTGTCACAACTGTTTTGATTCTAATTGTATTTCTTCTTCAGACACGGCACGTCTTATATAAAATTTATCATATTAACTTCCTCGCCTTTGAAGAAAAAAAAAGAAAAAGAAAAAATGACGGTGACTCTCCTCTCCCTCCTATTCCCACACCATTCTTTCTGGAGAGGGCGTCTATAGTCCTGACCTCCTTATGTGACCTTTGCCAGGGTCTCTGCGCGTTTTCGAAATGAATCGTCATTGGTTGGATAAAATCGTTAGCTAATTTCTTTAACGCGGCGAAGCTCTGGTTTACGCAGTAACACACGCGCGTTAGGCGACCATCAGCTGCCCTGAGTGGTCATCGTTATTAAGTGGGTTTCCAAGGTCCTTATTTTCATTCACTTTGTAAAACGGAGCGAAATCATCACAAGGAGAAAGCGGCGGGGAAGTCAGGTCGCAACAAAATAACTCTGAGCCCACCTTCGTGTCCCTCCCCCCGCTGGCTAGGGGATCCATGCACTGTCAGACACTGGCATGTATTGACAGCTCCGGGACCTCTCGCTTCTCTAAGTGACGTTCGTGTGTGCAAACTCAGTCCCGTGAGCCCCGCATAACCGATTCCGTTCAGTCCGTCACTTGAATCCTCTGCACAAAGATTTCTCCTGAGAATTCTGCACGCGTGGCGCTGTCTCGCCGATTACTTTATCATTTGGGAAGCTCCACCTAAGTCATAATGTGCCCAATGGCCGTGGTTCGCTCACTTTGCCTTTTCCCCCAAGAATAAGGGGAAAAAAAAAAATCAAACAAACAGTGAAACCCGGGGCGTCTTTAGGTGGGTAAAGGGGACGTAGTCAAGCGTCTCCCCGACACTCCTCGTTTCTCAGCAATCGAGACTGAGCCCCAGGGGTGGTGCAAGTTACCCAGTCACGAGCCCACTAGTGACAGCAGACACGAGACCCCCACTCCACAAACCTGTGCCGCCGTCGCCGACACGCTAAGTCTAGGACCGACGTGGAGCATCCCACCCCCCACCACCATCACGATGTCAAGTCTCACTCCCCCACCCAGAGAATCATTTACATCAGTGAAGGGACCACCAGGCGACAGGAGAGAGGCACGCACTGAGAGGTTCCTTCCATTCTCACAGCTCTGAGTCTGAACGGAAAGAACGGACTGCGGGGGGCCCGGCTCCCCACGTTTCTTGAGCTGCAGGACCCTACAGTTCCCTTCTCTGGGGAGGAAAAAGCTGCCGGGTGTTTTATTTTTATTTTTCAGCTGGCTTTTAGACTGTGTCCTTTAATGGCGACAGCTAGCAGGTCCCAGGTGCGTGCTGAGTGCCGACCCCGAGCCAGCTTCTCACATGACACGACAAGCCTCAGAGCGGGGAGCGCTAGGCCCTCCGTGTCACAAACGAAGACGACAGGCTCGGGACAGGCTGGAGCACAAGGATCGGCAAGGGCACAGCCATGGCCCTAACAGTCACCCTGAGTCGCGCCCTCCCGCGCTTGGTCCTGCCCAGCCTGACCTTGACCCGGAGTTTCCCCAGGGGACAGGCTTTTGTTGTTAACGGAGGTCCTGCCAGCTTCCCCGTCAGCCAACGAAGAGTCACCTTCGGCTCAGAGCGCCATGCCCCCCGACAACCGTCTACGAAAGTTGGAGGCCATTCTATTCGCATTCACTTTTTCTGACCAGGATTTGGGATTCGACTTTGAGAGGGTTTATCCGTCCTCCGAACTGCACTGTTTAAAACCCCGACCCAGACCTCTGCGGTCTGCATGTGCGTGCATGCGTGCGTGCTAACTTCGTCACAGAGCCTCTCCCTGCGCCCACTCAGTGAGTGGGCCGCCAAGGCCCCCAGCTGCCAGGAGCCCCTAGAAGAGAGCGAGGACTCTCGGACCAGCACCCTCTAGAGGGATGACAGTCCCCTGTCCCACCCACCAGACTTCCAGGCATGGACTGCCCGTGTGCCCCTTTATTTATTGTTTATTTTTTTAACATTTTATTTATTTTTCTCCCTCCCCTCTAGTAACCACTAGACCATTGACCATGTCCCTGAGTCCTGTTCGTTTGTTGCTTTTAGGTTTAAATCCCACATATCAGTGATATCATGTGATTTTCAACCTTTCTGTCTGGC